>NW_027276758.1:0-35512 GCF_030028105.1 Mobula birostris | reverse complement strand
AAAACCCTACCATCCCCACCATCTCTCATCCAGGTAAAATTCCCACCATTCCGACACTCTCTCGTCCAATAAATCCCCACCATCCGCACGCTCTCACATCCAATAAATCCACATCCTCTCTCATCCAGTAAATTCCCACCATCCCCAGCCTCTCTCATCAATAAATCCCCACAATCCCCACCCTCTCTCATCCAATAAATCCCCACTATCCCCCCTCTCTCATCCAGTAAATCCCCACCATCCGCACCCTCACTCATCCAGTAAATCCCCAACATCCCCACCCTCTCTCATCCAGTAAATCCCCACCATCCCCACCCTCTCATCCAATAAATCCTCAACCTCTCTCAGCCACTAAATTCCCACCATCCCCACCCTCTCTCATCCAATAAATCCACACATTCCCCTCCCTCCTCTCATCCAGTAAATCCCCACGATCCCCACCCTCTCATCTAATAAATTCCCACCATCCCCAACCTCTTTCAGCCAATAAAGCCCCACCCTCTCTCATCCATTAAATCCCCACAATCCCACCCTCTCTCATCCAGTAAATTCCCACCACCCCACCCTCTCTCATCCAGTAAATTCCCACTATTCCGACCCTCTCTCATCTAATAAATCCCCACCATCCGCACGCTCTCTCATCCAATAAATCAACATCCTCTCTCATCCAGTAAATTCCCACCATACCCAGCCTCTCTCATCCAATAAATCCCCTTCATCCCCACCCTCTCTCATCCAGTAAATCCCAACATCCGCACCCTCTCTGATCCAGTAAGTCGCCACCATCCCCACCCTCTCTCATCCAGTAAATCACCACCATCCCCAGCTCCTCATCCAATAAATCCCCACACTCTCTCATCCAATAAATCCCCAACCTATCTCATCTAGTAAATCCCCACCATCCGCATCCTCTCTCACCCAATAAAGACCCACCCTCTCTCATCCAGTAAATCCCCACAATCCCCACCCTCTCTCATGCAGTATATTCCCACCCACCCCACCCTCTCTCATTCAATAAATCCGCACCTAATCTCATCCAGTTAATCCCCACCATCCTCACCCTCTCTCATCCAGTAAATCCCACCATCCCCAGCCTCTCTCATGCAATAAATTCCCACCAACCCACCCTCTCTCATCCAGTAAATCCCCACCATTCCCACCCTGTCTCATCCAGTAAATTCCCAGCATCCCCACCCTCTCTCATCCAATAATTCCCACCTTCCCCACCCTCACTCATACAGTAAATCCCCACCATCCCCACACTCTCTCATCCAATAAATCCCCACCATCACCACCCTCTCTCGTCCAGTAAATCCCCACCATCCCCACCCTCTCTCATCCAGTAAATTCCCACCATTCCACCCTCTCGCATCCAGTAAATTCCACCAACCCACCCTCTCTCATCCAATAAATCCCCACGATCCCCACCCTCACTCATCCAGTATATCCCCACCATCCCCACCCTCTCTCATCCAATAAATCCCCACCATCCCCACCCTCTCTCGTCCAGTAAATCCCCACCATCCCACCCTCTCATCTAATAAATCCCCACCATCTGCACTCTCTCAAATCCAGTAAAACCCTACCATCCCCACCATCTCTCATCCATTAAATTCCCACCATTCCGACACTCTCTCGTCCAATAAATCCCCACCATCCGCACGCTCTCACATCCAATAAATCCACATCCTCTCTCATCCAGTAAATTCCCACCATCCCAGCCTCTCTCATCCAATAAATCCCCACAATCCCCACCCTCTCTCATCCAATAAATCCCCACTATCCCCCCCTCTCTCATCCAGTAAATCCCCACCATCCGCACCCTCACTCATCCAGTAAATCCCCAACATCCCCACCCTCTCTCATCCAGTAAATCCCCACCATCCCCACCCTCTCATCCAATAAATCCTCAACCTCTCTCAGCCACTAAATTCCCACCATCCCCACCCTCTCTCATCCAATAAATCCACACATTCCCCTCCCTCTCTCATCCAGTAAAATCCCCACGATCCCCACCCTCTCATCTAATAAATTCCCACCATCCCCAACCTCTTTCAGCCAATAAAGCCCCACCCTCTCTCATCCATTAAATCCCCACAATCCCCACCCTCTCTCATCCAGTAAATTCCCACCACCCCACCCTCTCCTCATCCAGTAAATTCCCACCATTCCGACCCTCTCTCATCTAATAAATCCCCACCATCCGCACGCTCTCTCATCCAATAAATCCACATCCTCTCTCATCCAGTAAATTCCCCACCATACCCCAGCCTCTCTCATCCAATAAATCCCCGACAGTCGCCACCCTCTCTCATCCAATAAATCCCCATCATCCCCACCCTCTCTCATCCAGTAAATCCCCAACATCCGCACCCTCTCTGATCCAGTAAATCGCCACCATCCCACCCTCTCTCATCCAGTAAATCACCACCATCCCCAGCCTCCTCATCCAATAAATCCCCACACTCTCTCATCCAATAAATCCCCACCATCCGCACCCTCTCTCAGCCAATAAATCCCCACCATCCCCACCACCTCTCATCGAACAAATCCCCACCATCCCACCCTCTCTCATCCAATGAAATCCCCACCATCCCCACCCTCTCTCATCCAATAAATCACCAACCTATCTCATCTAGTAAATCCCCACCATCCGCATCCTCTCTCACCCAATAAAGACCCACCCTCTCTCATCCAGTAAATCCCACAATCCCCACCTCTCTCATGCAGTATATTCCCACCACCCCACCCTCTCTCATTCAATAAATCCGCACCTAATCTCATCCAGTTAATCCCCACCATCCTCACCCTCTCTCATCCAGTAAATCCCCACCATCCCCAGCCTCTCTCATGCAATAAATTCCCACCAACCCACCCCTCTCTCATCAAGTAAATCCCCACCATTCCCACCCTGTCTCATCCAGTAAATTCCCAGCATCCCCACCCTCTCTCATCCAATAATCCCACCATCCCCACCCTCACTCATACAGTAAATCCCCACCATCCCACACTCTCTCATCCAATAAATCCCCACCATCACCACCCTCTCTCGTCCAGTAAATCCCCACCATCCCCACCCTCTCTCATCCAGTAAATTCCCACCATCCGCACCTCTCTCATCCAGTAAATTCCCACCATCCCACCCTCTCTCATCCAACAAATCCCACCCACTCTCATCCAGTAAATGCCCACCATCCGCATCCTCTCTCATCCAATAAATCCCCACCATCCCCACGCTCTCCCATCCAATAAATCCCCACCATCCCCACCCTCTCTCATCCAGTAAATCCCCACCATTCCCACCCTCTCTCATCCAGTAAATTCCCACCATCCCCACCATCTCTCATCCAATAAATCCCCGCCATCCCCACCCTCTCTCATCCAATAAAGCCCCACCCTCTCTCATCCATTAAATCCCCACAATCCCCACCCTCTCTCATCCAGTAAATTCCCACCATTCCGACCCTCTCTCATCCAATAAATCCCCACCATCCACACGCTCTCTCATCCAATAAATCCACATCCTCTCTCATCCAGTAAATTCCCACCATCCTAACCCTCTCTCAGGCAATAAATCCCCACCATCCCCATCATCTCTCATACAATAAATCCCTATCATCCGCCCTCTCTCTCATAAAGTAAAACCCCACCATCCCCACCCTCTCTCATCCAGTAAATCCCCACCATCTCCACCCTCTCTCATCCAATAAATCCTCACCCTCTCTCAGCCACTAAATTCCCACCATCCCCACCCTCTCTCATCCAATAAATCCACACATTCCCCACCCTCTCTCATCAAGTAAATCCCCCACCATCCCACCCTCTCTCATCCTATAAATCCCCAACCTATCCAATCTAGTAAATCCCCACCATCCCCAACCTCTCTCATCCAGTAAATCCCCACAATCCCCACCCTCTGATCCAGTAAATTCCACCACCCACCCTCTCTCATCCAATAAATCCGGACCCAATCTCATCCAGTTAATCCCCACCATCCTCACCCTCTCTCATCCAGTAAATCCCCACCATCCCCAGCATCTCTCATGCAATAAATTCCCACCAACCCGCCCTCTCTCATCCAGTAAATCCCCACCATTCCCACCCTCTCGCATCCAGTAAATTCCCACCAACCCACCCTCTCTCATCCAATAAATCCCCACGATCCCCACCCTCACTCATCCAGTATATCCCCACCATCCCCACCCTCTCTCATCCAATAAATCCCACCATCCCCACCCTCTCTCGTCCAGTAAATCCCCACCATCCCCACCCTCTCATCTAATAAATCCCACCATCTGCACTCTCACAAATCCAGTAAAACACTACCATCCGCCACCATCTCTCATCCAGTAAATTCCCACCATTTCCGACACTCTCTCGTCCAATAAATCCCCACCATCCGCACGCTCTCACATCCAATAAATCCACATCCTCTCTCATCCAGTAAATTCCACCATCCCCAGCCTCTCTCATCCAATAAATCCCCACAATCCCCACCCTCTCTCATCCAATAAATCCCCACTATCCCCCGCTCTCTCATCCAGTAAATCCCACCATCCGCACCCTCACTCATCCAGTAAATCCCCAACATCCCCACCCTCTCTCATCCAGTAAATCCCCACCATCCCCACCCTCTCATCCAATAAATCCTCAACCTCTCTCAGCCACTAAATTCCCACCATCCCCACCCTCTCTCATCCAATAAATCCACACATTCCCTCCCTCTCTCTCATCCAGTAAATCCCACGATCCCCACCCTCTCATCTAATAAATTCCCACCATCCCCAACCTCTTTCAGCCAATAAAGCCCCACCCTCTCTCATCCATTAAATCCCCACAATCCCCACCCTATCTCATCAGTAATTCCCACCACCCCACCCTCTCTCATCCAGTAAATTCCCACCATTCCGACCCTCTCTCATCTAATAAATCCCACCATCCGCACGCTCTCCTCATCCAATAAATCCACATCCTCTCTCATCCAGTAAATTCCCACCATACCCAGCCTCTCTCATCCAATAAATCCCCACAGTCGCCACCCTCTCTCATCCAATAAATCCCCATCATACCCACCCTCTCTCATCCAGTAAATCCCCAACATCCGCACCCTCTCTGATCCAGTAAATCGCCACCATCCCCACCCTCTCTCATCCAGTAAATCACCACCATCCCAGCCTCCTCATCCAATAAATCCCCACACTCTCTCATCCAATAAATCCCCACCAATCCCCACCCCTCTCTCAGCCAATAAATCCCCACCATCCCCACCACCTCTCATCGAACAAATCCCCACCATCCCCACCCTCTCTCATCCAATAAATCCCCAATATCCCCACCCTCTCTCATCCAATAAATCCCCAACCTATCTCATCTAGTAAATCCCCACCATCCGCATCCTCTCTCACCCAATAAAGACCCACCCTCTCTCATCCAGTAAATCCCCACAATCCCCACCCTCTCTCATGCAGTATATTCCACCACCCACCCTCTCTCATTCAATAAATCCGCACCTAATCTCATCCAGTTAATCCCCACCATCCTCACCCTCTCTCATCCAGTAAATCCCCACCATCCCCAGCCTCTCTCATGCAATAAATTCCCACCAACCCACCCTCTCTCATCCAGTAAATCCCCACCATCCCCACCCTCTCTCATCCAGTAAATTCCCACCATCCGCACCCTCTCTCATCCAGTAAAGTCCCACCATCCCCACCCTCTCTCATCCAACAAATCCCCACCCACTCTCATCCAGTAAATGCCCACCATCCGCATCCTCTCTCATCCAATAAATCCCCACCATCCCCACGCTCTCCCATCCAATAAATCCCCACCATCCCCACCCTCTCTCATCCAGTAAATCCCACCATTCCCACCCTCTCTCATCAGTAAATTCCCACCATCCCCACCATCTCTCATCCAATAAATCCCCGCCATCCCCACCCTCTCTCATCCAATAAAGCCCCACCCTCTCTCATCCCATTAAATCCCCACAATCCCCCACCCTCTCTCATCAGTAAATTCCCACCATTCCGACCCCTCTCTCATCCAATAAATCCCCACCATCCGCACGCTCTCTCATCCAATAAATCCACATCCTCTCTCATCCAGTAAATTCCACCATCCTAACCCTCTCTCAGGCAATAAATCCCCACCATCCCCATCAACTCTCATACAATAAAATCCCTATCATCCGCCCTCTCTCTCATAAAGTAAAACCCCACCATCCCCACCCTCTCTCATCCAGTAAATCCCCACCATCTCCACCCTCTCTCATCCAATAAAGCCTCACCCTCTCTCAGCCACTAAATTCCCACCATCCCCACCCTCTCTCATCGAATAAATCCACACATTCCCACCCTCTCTCATCAAGTAAATCCCCACCATCCCCACCCTCTCTCATCCTATAAATCCCCAACCTATCTAATCTAGTAAATCCCCACCATCCCCAACCCTCTCTCATCCAGTAAATCCCCACAATCCCCACCCTCTGATCCAGTAAATTCCCACCACCCCACCCTCTCTCATCCAATAAATCCGCACCCAATCTCATCCAGTTAATCCCCACCATCCTCACCCTCTCTCATCAGTAAATCCCCACCATCCCCAGCATCTCTCATGCAATAAATTCCCACCAACCCGCCCTCTCTCATCCAGTAAATCCCCACCATTCCCACCCTCTCGCATCCAGTAAATTCCCACCAACCCACCCTCTCTCATCCAATAAATCCCCACGATCCCCACCCTCACTCATCCAGTATATCCCCACCATCCCACACCTCTCTCATCCAATAAATCCCCACCATCCCCACCTCTCTCGTCCAGTAAATCCCCACCATCCCCACCCTCTCATCTAATAAATCCCCACCATCTGCACTCTCTCAAATCCAGTAAAACCCTACCATCCCCACCATCTCTCATCCAGTAAATTCCCACCATTCCGACACTCTCTCGTCCAATAAATCCCCACCATCCGCACGCTCTCACATCCAATAAATCCACATCCTCTCTCATCCAGTAAATTCCCACCATCCCCAGCCTCTCTCATCCAATAAATCCCCACAATCCCACCCTCTCTCATCCAATAAATCCCACTATCCCCCGCTCTCTCATCCAGTAAATCCCCACCATCCGCACCCTCACTCATCCAGTAAATCCCCAACATCCCCACCCTCTCTCATCCAGTAAATCCCCACCATCCCCACCCTCTCATCCAATAAATCCTCAACCTCTCTCAGCCACTAAATTCCCACCATCCCCACCCTCTCTCATCCAATAAATCCACACATTCCCCTCCCTCTCTCATCCAGTAAATCCCCACGATCCCCACCCTCTCATCTAATAAATTCCCACCATCCCCAACCTCTTTCAGCCAATAAAGCCCCACCCTCTCTCATCCATTAAATCCCCACAATCCCCACCCTATCTCATCCAGTAAATTCCCACCACCCCACCCTCTCTCATCGAGTAAATTCCACCATTCCGACCCTCTCTCATCTAATAAATCCCCACCATCCGCACGCTCTCTCATCCAATAAATCCACATCCTCTCTCATCCAGTAAATTCCCACCATAACCCAGCCTCTCTCATCCAATAAATCCCCACAGTCGCCACCCTCTCTCATCCAATAAATCCCCATCATCCCCCACCTCACTCATCCAGTAAATCCCCAACATCCGCACCCTCTCTGATCCAGTAAATCGCCACCATCCCCACCCTCTCTCATCCAGTAAAATCACCACCATCCCCAGCCTCCTCATGCAATAAATCCCCACACTCTCTCATCCAATAAATCCCCACCATCCCCACCCTCTCTCAGCCAATAAATCCCCACCATCCCCGCCACCTCTCATCGAAACAAATCCCCCACCATCCCCACCCTCTCTCATCCAATAAATCCCCACCATCCCCACCCTCTCTCATCCAATAAATCCCCAACCTATCTCATCTAGTAAATCCCCACCATCCGCATCCTCTCTCACCCAATAAAGACCCACCCTCTCTCATCCAGTAAATCCCACAATCCCCACCCTCTCTCATGCAGTATATTCCACCACCCACCCTCTCTCATTCAATAAATCCGCACACTTTAATCTCATCCAGTTAATCCCCACCATCCTCACCCTCTCTCATCCAGTAAATCCCCACCATCCCCAGCCTCTCTCCATGCAATAAATTCCACACACCCACCCTCTCTCATCCAGTAAATCCCACCATTCCCACCCCTGTCTCATCCAGTAAATTCCAGCATCCCCACCCCTCTCTCATCCAATAATTCCCACCATCCCCACCCTCACTCATACAGTAAATCCCCACCATCCCCACACTCTCTCATCCAATAAATCCCCACCATCACCACCCTCTCTCGTCCAGTAAAATCCCCACCATCCCCACCCTCTCTCAATCCAGTAAATTCCACCATCCGCACCCTCTCTCATCCAGTAAAGTCCCACCATCCCCACCCTCTCTCATCCAACAAATCCCCACCCACTCTCATCCAGTAAATGCCACCATCCGCATCCTCTCTTATCCAATAAATCCCCACCATCCCCACGCTCTCCCATCCAATAAATCCCCACCATCCCCACCCTCTCTCATCCAGTAAATCCCCACCATTCCCACCCTCTCTCATCCAGTAAATTCCCACCATCCCCACCATCTCTCATCCAATAAATCCCCGCCATCCCCACCCTCTCTCATCCAATAAAGCCCCACCCTCTCTCATCCATTAAATCCCCACAATCCCCCACCCTCTCTCGTCCAGTAAATCCCCACCATCCCCACCCCTCCCATCTAATAAATCCCCACCATCTGCACTCTCTCAAATCCAGTAAAACCCTACCATCCCCACCATCTCTCATCAGTAAATTCCCACCATTCCGACACTCTCTCGTCCAATAAATTCCCCACCATCCGCACGCTCTCACATCCAATAAATCCACATCCTCTCTCATCCAGTAAATTCCCACCATCCCCAGCCTCTCTCATCCAATAATCCCCACAATCCCCACCCTCTCTCATCCAATAAATCCCCACTATCCCCCCCCTCTCATCCAGTAAATCCCCACCATCCGCACCCTCACTCATCCAGTAATCCCCCACATTCCCCACCCTCTCTCATCCAGTAAATCCCCACCATCCCCACCCTCTCATCCAATAAATCCTCAACCTCTCTCAGCCACTAAATTCCCACCATCCCACCCTCTCTCATCCAATAAATCCACACATTCCCCTCCCTCTCTCATCCAGTAAATCCCCACGATCCCCCACCCTCTCATCTAATAAATTCCCACCATCCCAACATCTTTCAGCAATAAAGCCCCCACCCTCTCTCATCCATTAAATCCCACAATCCCACCCTCTCTCATCCAGTAAATTCCCACCACCCCACCCTCACTCATCCAGTAAATTCCCACTATTCCGACCCTCTCTCATCTAATAAATCCCCACCATCCGCACGCTCTCTCATCCAATAAATCCACATCCTCTCTCATCCAGTAAATTCCCACCATACCAGCCTCTCTCATCAATAAATCCCCATCATCCCCACCCTCTCTCATCCAGTAAATCCCCAACATCCGCACCCTCTCTGATCCAGTAAGTCGCCACCATCCCCACCCTCTCTCATCCAGTAAATCACCACCATCCCCAGCCTCCTCATCCAATAAATCCCCACACTCTCTCATCCAATAAATCCCCACCATCCCCACCCTCTCTCAGCCAATAAATCCCCACCATCCCCACCACCTCTCATCGAACAAATCCCCACCATCCCCACCCTCTCTCATCCAATAAATCCCTACCATCCCCACCCTCTCTCATCCAATAAATCCCCAACCTATCTCATCTAGTAAATAGCCACCATCCGCATCCTCTCTCACCCAATAAAGACCCACCCTCTCTCATCCAGTAAATCCCCACAATCCCCACCCTCTCTCATGCAGTATATTCCCACCACCCCACCCTCTCTCATTCAATAAATCCGCACCTAATCTCATCCAGTTAATCCCCACCATCCTCACCCTCTCTCATCCAGTAAATCCCCACCATCCCCAGCCTCTCTCATGCAATAAATTCCCACCAACCCACCCTCTCTCATCCAGTAAATCCCCACCATTCCCACCCTGTCTCATCCAGTAAATTCCCAGCATCCCCACCCTCTCTCATCCAATAATTCCCACCATCCCCACCCTCACTCATACAGTAAATCCCCACCATCCCCACACTCTCTCATCCAATAAATCCCCACCATCACCACCCTCTCTCGTCCAGTAAATCCCCACCATCCCCACCCTCTCTCATCCAGTAAATTCCCACCATCCGCACCCTCTCTCATCCAGTAAATTCCCACCATCCCCACCCTCTCTCATCCAACAAATCCCCACCCACTCTCATCCAGTAAATGCCCACCATCCGCATCCTCTCTCATCCAATAAATCCCCACCATCCCCACGCTCTCCCATCCAATAAATCCCCACCATCCCCACCCTCTCTCATCCAGTAAATCCCCACCATTCCCACCCTCTCTCATCCAGTAAATTCCCACCATCCCCACCATCTCTCATCCAATAAATCCCCGCCATCCCCACCCTCTCTCATCCAATAAAGCCCCACCCTCTCTCATCCATTAAATCCCCACAATCCCCACCCTCTCTCATCCAGTAAATTCCCACCATTCCGACCCTCTCTCATCCAATAAATCCCCACCATCCACACGCTCTCTCATCCAATAAATCCACATCCTCTCTCATCCAGTAAATTCCCACCATCCTAACCCTCTCTCAGGCAATAAATCCCCACCATCCCCATCATCTCTCATACAATAAATCCCTATCATCCGCCCTCTCTCTCATAAAGTAAAACCCCACCATCCCCACCCTCTCTCATCCAGTAAATCCCCACCATCTCCACCCTCTCTCATCCAATAAATCCTCACCCTCTCTCAGCCACTAAATTCCCACCATCCCCACCCTCTCTCATCCAATAAATCCAAACATTCCCCACCCTCTCTCATCAAGTAAATCCCCACCATCCCCACCCTCTCTCATCCTATAAATCCCCAACCTATCTAATCTAGTAAATCCCCACCATCCCCAACCTCTCTCATCCAGTAAATCCCCACAATCCCCACCCTCTGATCCAGTAAATTCCCACCACCCCACCCTCTCTCATCCAATAAATCCGCACCCAATCTCATCCAGTTAATCCCCACCATCCTCACCCTCTCTCATCCAGTAAATCCCCACCATCCCCAGCATCTCTCATGCAATAAATTCCCACCAACCCGCCCTCTCTCATCCAGTAAATCCCCACCATTCCCACCCTCTCGCATCCAGTAAATTCCCACCAACCCACCCTCTCTCATCCAATAAATCCCCACGATCCCCACCCTCACTCATCCAGTATATCCCCACCATCCCCACCCTCTCTCATCCAATAAATCCCCACCATCCCCACCCTCTCTCGTCCAGTAAATCCCCACCATCCCCACCCTCTCATCTAATAAATCCCCACCATCTGCACTCTCTCAAATCCAGTAAAACCCTACCATCCCCACCATCTCTCATCCAGTAAATTCCCACCATTCCGACACTCTCTCGTCCAATAAATCCCCACCATCCGCACGCTCTCACATCCAATAAATCCACATCCTCTCTCATCCAGTAAATTCCCACCATCCCCAGCCTCTCTCATCCAATAAATCCCCACAATCCCCACCCTCTCTCATCCAATAAATCCCCACTATCCCCCCTTCTCTCATCCAGTAAATCCCCACCATCCGCACCCTCACTCATCCAGTAAATCCCCAACATCCCCACCCTCTCTCATCCAGTAAATCCCCACCATCCCCACCCTCTCATCCAATAAATCCTCAACCTCTCTCAGCCACTAAATTCCCACCATCCCCACCCTCTCTCATCCAATAAATCCACACATTCCCCTCCCTCTCTCATCCAGTAAATCCCCACGATCCCCACCCTCTCATCTAATAAATTCCCACCATCCCCAACCTCTTTCAGCCAATAAAGCCCCACCCTCTCTCATCCATTAAATCCCCACAATCCCCACCCTCTCTCATCCAGTAAATTCCCACCACCCCACCCTCACTCATCCAGTAAATTCCCACTATTCCGACCCTCTCTCATCTAATAAATCCCCACCATCCGCACGCTCTCTCATCCAATAAATCCACATCCTCTCTCATCCAGTAAATTCCCACCATACCCAGCCTCTCTCATCCAATAAATCCCCATCATCCCCACCCTCTCTCATCCAGTAAATCCCCAACATCCGCACCCTCTCTGATCCAGTAAGTCGCCACCATCCCCACCCTCTCTCATCCAGTAAATCACCACCATCCCCAGCCTCCTCATCCAATAAATCCCCACACTCTCTCATCCAATAAATCCCCACCATCCCCACCCTCTCTCAGCCAATAAATCCCCACCATCCCCACCACCTCTCATCGAACAAATCCCCACCATCCCCACCCTCTCTCATCCAATAAATCCCTACCATCCCCACCCTCTCTCATCCAATAAATCCCCAACCTATCTCATCTAGTAAATAGCCACCATCCGCATCCTCTCTCACCCAATAAAGACCCACCCTCTCTCATCCAGTAAATCCCCACAATCCCCACCCTCTCTCATGCAGTATATTCCCACCACCCCACCCTCTCTCATTCAATAAATCCGCACCTAATCTCATCCAGTTAATCCCCACCATCCTCACCCTCTCTCATCCAGTAAATCCCCACCATCCCCAGCCTCTCTCATGCAATAAATTCCCACCAACCCACCCTCTCTCATCCAGTAAATCCCCACCATTCCCACCCTGTCTCATCCAGTAAATTCCCAGCATCCCCACCCTCTCTCATCCAATAATTCCCACCATCCCCACCCTCACTCATACAGTAAATCCCCACCATCCCCACACTCTCTCATCCAATAAATCCCCACCATCACCACCCTCTCTCATCCAGTAAATTCCCACCATCCCCACCCTCTCTCATCCAACAAATCCCCACCCACTCTCATCCAGTAAATGCCCACCATCCGCATCCTCTCTCATCCAATAAATCCCCACCATCCCCACGCTCTCCCATCCAATAAATCCCCACCATCCCCACCCTCTCTCATCCAGTAAATCCCCACCATTTCCACCCTCTCTCATCCAGTAAATTCCCACCATCCCCACCATCTCTCATCCAATAAATCCCCGCCATCCCCACCCTCTCTCATCCAATAAAGCCCCACCCTCTCTCATCCATTAAATCCCCACAATCCCCACCCTCTCTCATCCAGTAAATTCCCACCATTCCGACCCTCTCTCATCCAATAAATCCCCACCATCCACACGCTCTCTCATCCAATAAATCCACATCCTCTCTCATCCAGTAAATTCCCACCATCCTAACCCTCTCTCAGGCAATAAATCCCCACCATCCCCATCATCTCTCATACAATAAATCCCTATCATCCGCCCTCTCTCTCATAAAGTAAAACCCCACCATCCCCACCCTCTCTCATCCAGTAAATCCCCACCATCTCCACCCTCTCTCATCCAATAAATCCTCACCCTCTCTCAGCCACTAAATTCCCACCATCCCCACCCTCTCTCATCCAATAAATCCAAACATTCCCCACCCTCTCTCATCAAGTAAATCCCCACCATCCCCACCCTCTCTCATCCTATAAATCCCCAACCTATCTAATCTAGTAAATCCCCACCATCCCCAACCTCTCTCATCCAGTAAATCCCCACAATCCCCACCTTCTGATCCAGTAAATTCCCACCACTCCACCCTCTCTCATCCAATAAATCCGCACCCAATCTCATCCAGTTAATCCCCACCATCCTCACCCTCTCTCATCCAGTAAATCCCCACCATCCCCAGCATCTCTCATGCAATAAATTCCCACCAACCCGCCCTCTCTCATCCAGTAAATCCCCACCATTCCCACCCTCTCGCATCCAGTAAATTCCCACCAACCCACCCTCTCTCATCCAATAAATCCCCACGATCCCCACCCTCACTCATCCAGTATATCCCCACCATCCCCACCCTCTCTCATCCAATAAATCCCCACCATCCCCACCCTCTCTCGTCCAGTAAATCCCCACCATCCCCACCCTCTCATCTAATAAATCCCCACCATCTGCACTCTCTCAAATCCAGTAAAACCCTACCATCCCCACCATCTCTCATCCAGTAAATTCCCACCATTCCGACACTCTCTCGTCCAATAAATCCCCACCATCCGCACCCTCACTCATCCAGTAAATCCCCAACATCCCCACCCTCTCTCATCCAGTAAATCCCCACCATCCCCACCCTCTCATCCAATAAATCCTCAACCTCTCTCAGCCACTAAATTCCCACCATCCCCACCCTCTCTCATCCAATAAATCCACACTTTCCCCTCCCTTTCTCATCCAAAAATCCCCACGATCCCCACCCTCTCATCTAATAAATTCCCACCATCCCCAACCTCTTTCAGCCAATAAAGCCCCACCCTCTCTCATCCATTAAATCCCCACAATCCCCACCCTCTCTCATCCAGTAAATTCCCACCACCCCACCCTCTCTCATCCAAGAAATCCGCACCCAATCTCATGCAGTTAATCCCCACCTTCCTCACCCTCTCTCATCCAGTAAATCCCCTCTATCCCCAGCCTCTCTCATGCAATAAATTCCCACCAACCCACCCTCTCTCATCCAGTAAATCCGCACCATTTCCACCCTCTCTCATCCAGTAAATTCCCACCATCCCCACCCTCTCTCATCCAATAAATCCCCACCATCCCCACCCTCACTCATCCAGTAAATCCCCACCATCCCCACACTCTCTCATCCAATAAATCCCCACCATCCCCACCCTCTCTCGTCCAGTAAATCCCCACCATCCCCACCCTCTCATCTAATAAATCCCCACCATCCCCGACCTCTCTCATCCAGTAAATCCCCACAATCCCCACCCTCTGATCCAGTAAATTCCCACCACCCCACCCTCTCTCATCCAATAAATCCGCACCCAATCTCATCCAGTTAATCCCCACCATCCTCACCCTCTCTCATCCAGTAAATCCCCACCATCCCCAGCATCTCTCATGCAATAAATTCCCACCAACCCGCCCTCTCTCATCCAGTAAATCCCCACCATTCCCACCCTCTCGCATCCAGTAAATTCCCACCAACCCACCCTCTCTCATCCAATAAATCCCCACGATCCCCACCCTCACTCATCCAGTATATCCCCACCATCCCCACCCTCTCTCGTCCAATAAATCCCCACCATCCGCACCCTCACTCATCCAGTAAATCCCCAACATCCCCACCCTCTCTCATCCAGTAAATCCCCACCATCCCCACCCTCTCATCCAATAAATCCTCAACCTCTCTCAGCCACTAAATTCCCACCATCCCCACCCTCTCTCATCCAATAAATCCACACATTCCCCTCCCTCTCTCATCCAAAAATCCCCACGATCCCCACCCTCTCATCTAATAAATTCCCACCATCCCCAACCTCTTTCAGCCAATAAAGCCCCACCCTCTCTCATCCATTAAATCCCCACAATCCCCACCCTCTCTCATCCAGTAAATTCCCACCACCCCACCCTCTCTCATCCAAGAAATCCGCACCCAATCTCATGCAGTTAATCCCCACCTTCCTCACCCTCTCTCATCCAGTAAATCCCCTCTATCCCCAGCCTCTCTCATGCAATAAATTCCCACCAACCCACCCTCTCTCATCCAGTAAATCCGCACCATTTCCACCCTCTCTCATCCAGTAAATTCCCACCATCCCCACCCTCTCTCATCCAATAAATCCCCACCATCCCCACCCTCACTCATCCAGTAAATCCCCACCATCCCCACACTCTCTGATCCAATAAATCCCCACCATCCCCACCCTCTCTCGTCCAGTAAATCCCCACCATCCCCACCCTCTCATCTAATAAATCCCCACCATCCACACCCTCTCTCAGCCAATAAATCCCCACCATCCCCACCATCCCCACCATCTCTCATCCAATAAATCCCCACCATCCGCACTCTCTCAAATCCAGTAAAATCCTACCATCCCCACCCTCTCTCATCCAGTAAATTCACACCATTCCGACCCTCTCTCATCCAATAAATCCCCACCAACCCCACCCTCTCTCATCCAATTAACCCCACCATCCCCACCCTCTCTCATCAAATAAATCCCTACCATCTCCACCCTCTCTCGTCCAGTAAATCCCCACCATCCCCACCCTCTCATCTAATAAATCCCCACCATCCCCACCCTCTCACCCAATAAATCCCCACCATCCCCATCCTCTCTCATCCAATTAATCCCCAGCATCCCCACACTCTCCCATCCAATAAATCCCCACCATCCCCACCCTCTCTCATTCAGTAAATCCTCACCATCCCCACCCTCTCCCATCCAGTACTTTCCCACCATCCCCACCCTCTCTCATCCAATAAATCCCCACCATCCCCACCCTCACTCATCCAGTAAATCCCCACCATCCCCACCCTCACTCATCCAATAATCCCCACCATCCTCACCCTCTCTGATCCAATAAATGCCCACCATCCCCACCCTCTCTCATCCAGTAAATCCCCACCATCTCCACCCTCTCTCATCCAATATATCCCCACCATCCCCACGCTCTCTCAGCCAATAAATCCCCACCATCCCCACCATCTCTCATCCAATAAATCAGCACCATCCCCACCCTCACTCATCCAGTAAATCCCGACCATCCCCACCCTCACTCATCCAATAATCCCCACCATCCCCACCCTCTCTGATCCAATAAATCCCCACCAACCCCACCCTCTCTCATCCAATAAAGCCCCACCCTCTCTCATCCAGTAAATCCCCACAATCCCCACCCTCTCATTCAGTAAATTCCCACCATCCCCACCCTCTCATATGCAATAAATTCCCACCAACCCACTGCCTCTCATCCAGTAAATCCCCACCATTCCCACCCTCTCTCATCCGATTAATCCCCACCAACCCCACCCTCTCTCATCCAATTAATCCCCACCATCCCCACCTTCTCTCATCCAATAAATACCCACCATCCCCACCCTCTCTCGTCCAGTAAATCCCCACCATCCCCAGCCTCTCATCTAATAAATCCCCACCATCCCCACCCTCTCTCAGCCAATAAATCCCCACCATCCCCACCATATCTCATCCAATAAATCCCCACAATCCGCACTCTCTCAAATCCAGTAAAACCCTTCCATCCCCAGCCTCTCTCATCCAGTAAATTCCCACCATTCCGACCCTATCTCATCCAATAAATCCCCACCATCCGCAAGCTCTCTCATCCAATATATCCACATCCTCTCTCATCCAGTAAATACCCACCATCCCCAGCCTCTCTCATCCAATAAATCCCCTCAATCCCCATCTTCTCTCATCAAATAAATCCCCCTATCCCCACCCTCTCTCACCCAGTAATTCCCCACCATCTGCACCCTCTTTCATCCAGTAAATCCCCAACATCCCCACCCTCTCTCATCCAGTAAATCCCCACCATCCCCACCCTCTCATCCAATAAATCCACACTTTCCCCACCCTCTCTCATCCAGTAAATCCCCACCATCCCCACTCTCTCATCTAATAAATTCCCACCATCCCCACCCTCTCTCAGCCAATAAATCCCCACCATTCCCACAATCTCTCATCCAACAAATCCCCACCATCCGCACTCACTCTCATACAGTAAATCCCCACCATCCCCACCCTCTTTCAGGCAATAATTCCCCACCATCCCCATCATCTCTCATCCAATAAATCCCTACCATCCGCCCTCTCTCTCATAAAGTAAAACCCCACGATCCCCACCCTCTCTCATCCAGTAAATCCCCACCATCTCCACCCTCTTTCATCCAATAAATCCTCACCCTCTCTCAGCCACTAAATTCCCCCCATCCCCACCCTCCCTCATCCAATAAATCCACACATTCCCCACCCTCTCTCATCCAGTAAATCCCCACCATCCCCACCCTCTCATCTAATAAATTCCCACCATCCCCACCCTCCCTCATCCAATAAATCCACACATTCCCCACCCTCTCTCATCCAATAAATCCCCACCATACGCACTCTCTCAAATCCAGTAAAACACTACCATACCCACCCTCTCTCATTCAGTAAATTCCCACCATTCCGACCCCCTCTCACACAATAAATCCCCACCATCCCCACACTCTCTCATTCAGTAAATCCTCACCATCCCCACCCTCTCCCATCCAGTAATTTCCCACCATCCCCACCCTCTCTCATCCAATAAATCCCCACCATCCCCACCCTCACTCATCCAGGAAATCCCCACCATCCCCACCCTCACTCATCCAATAATCCCCACCATCCCCACCCTCTCTGATCCAATAAATCCCCACCATCCCCACCCTCTCTCATCCAGTAAATCCCCACCATCTCCACCCTCTCTCATCCAATATATCCCCACCATCCCCACCCTCTCTCAGCCAATAAATCCCCACCATCCCCACCATCTCTCATCCAACAAATCCCCACCATCCGCACTCACTCTCATACAGTAAATCCCCACCATCCCCACCTTCTCTCATCCAATAAATCCCCACCATCCCCACCCTCTCTCATCCAATGAATTCCCACCCTCTCTCATCCAGTAAAATCTCCACCATCCCCACCCTCTCTCATCCTGTAAATCCCCACCATCCGCACCCTCTCTCATCCAATAAATCCCCCCCCTCATCCAGTAAATTCCCACCATCCGCACCCTCTCTCATCCAATAAATCTCCACCAGCCACACCCTCTCTCATCCAATAAATCCCCACCCTCTCTCATCTAATAAATCCCCACCATCCCCACCCTCTCTCATCCAATAAATCCCCACCATCCCCACCCTCTCTCATCTGGTAAATCCCCACCATCCCCACCCTCTCTCATCCAATGAATTCCCACCCTCTCTCATCCAGTAAATCCCCACCATCCCCACCCTCTCTCATCCTGTAAATCCCCACCATCCGCACCCTCTCTCATCCAATAAATCCCCCCCCTCATCCAGTAAATTCCCACCATCCGCACCCTCTCTCATCCAATAAATCTCCACCAGCCACACCCTCTCTCATCCAATAAATCCCCACCCTCTCTCATCTAATAAATCCCCACCATCCCCACCCTCTCTCATCCAATAAATCCCCACCATCCCCACCCTCTCTAATCCGGTAAATCCCCACCATCCCCATCCTCTCTCATCCAATGAATTCCCACCCTCTCTCATCCAGTAAATCCCCACCATCCACACCCTCTCTCATCCTGTAAATCCGCACCATCCGCACCCTCTCTCATCCAATAAATCCCCCCCCTCATCCAGTAAATTCCCACCATCCACACCCTCTCTCATCCAGTAAATCCCCTCCATCCGCACTCTCTCAGATCCAAGAAATCCGCACACTCTCTCATCTAGTAAATCCCCACCATCCCCACCCTCTCTCATCCAATAAATCCCCACCATCTGCCCCCTCTCTCATCCAATAAATCCCCACCCTCTCTCATCCAATAAATACCCACCATCCCCACCCTCTCTCATCCGGTAAATCCCCACCACCCCCACCCTCTCTCATCCAATGAATTCCCACCCTCTCTCATCCAGTAAATCCCCACCATCCCCACCCTCTCTCATCCTGTAAATCCCCACCATCCGCACCCTCTCTCATCCAATAAATCCCCCCCATCCAGTAAATTCCCACCATCCGCACCCTCTCTCATTCAATAAATCTCCACCAGCCACACCCTCTCTCATCCAATAAATCCCCACCCTCTCTCATCTAATAAATCCCCACCATCCCCACCCTCTCTCATCCAATAAATCCCCACCATCCCCACCCTCTCTAATCCAGTAAATCCCCACCATCCCCACCCTCTCTCATCCAATGAATTCCCACCCTCTCTCATCCAGTAAATCCCCACCATCCCCACCCTCTCTCATCCTGTAAATCCCCACCATCCGCACCCTCTCTCATCCAATAAATCTCCACCAGCCACACCCTCTCTCATCCAATAAATCCCCACCCTCTCTCATCCAATAAATCCCCACCATCCCCACCCTCTCTAATCCGGTAAATCCCCACCATCCCCACCCTCTCTCATCCAATGAATTTCCACCCTCTCTCATCCAATAAATCCCCACCATCCCCACCCTCTCTGATCCAATAAATCCCCACCATCTGCCCCCTCTCTCATCCAATAAATCCCCACCCTCTCTCATCCAATAAATCCCCACCATCCCCATCCTCTCTCATCCGGTAAATCCCCACCATCCCCACCCTCTCTCATCCAAAGCATTCCCACCCTCTCTCATCCAGTAAATCCCCACCATCCCCACCCTCTCTCATCCTGTAAATCCCCACCATCCGCACCCTCTCTCATCCAATAAATCCCCCCCCTCATCCAGTAAATTCCCACCATCCGCACCCTCTCTCATCCAATAAATCTCCACCAGCCACATCCTCTCTCATCCAATAAATCCCCACCCTCTCTCATCTAATAAATCCCCACCATCCCCACCCTCTCTCATCCAATAAATCCCCACCATCCCCACCCTCTCTAATCCGGTAAATCCCCACCATCCCCACCCTCTCTCATCCAATGAATTCCCACCCTCTCTCATCCAGTAAATCCCCACCATCCCCACCCTCTCTCATCCTGTAAATCCCCACCATCCGCACCCTCTCTCATCCAATAAATCTCCACCATCCCCACCCTCTCTCATCCAATGAATTCCCACCCTCTCTCATCCAATAAATCCCCACCATCCCCACCCTCTCTCATCCAATAAATCCCCACCATCTGCCCCCTCTCTCATCCAATAAATCCCCACCCTCTCTCATTCAATAAATCCCCACCATCCCCACCCTCTCTAATCCGGTAAATCCCCACCATCCCCACCCTCTCTCATCCAATGAATTCCCACCCTCTCTCATCCAATAAATCCCCACCATCCCCACCCTCTCTCATCCAATAAATCCCCACCATCCCCACCCTCTCTAATCCGGTAAATCCCCACCATCCCCACCCTCTCTCATCCAATGAATTCCCACCCTCTCTCATCCAATAAATCCCCACCATCCGCACCCTCTCTCATCCAATAAATCCCCACCATCCCCACCCTCTCTCATCCAATAAATCCCCACCATCTGCCCCCTCTCTCATCCAATAAATCCCCACCCTCTCTCATCCAATAAATCCCCACCATCCCCACCCTCTCTAATCCGGTAAATCCCCACCATCCCCATCCTCTCTCATCCAATGAATTCCCACCCTCTCTCATCCATTAAATCCCCACCATCCGCACCCTCTCTCATCCAGTAAATCCCCACCATCCCCACCCTCTCTCATCCAATAAATCCCCACCCTCTCTCATCCAGTAAATCCCCACCATCCGCACCCTCTCTTATCCAGTAAATCAGAGAATTGAACTCCCGGCTTTCCAGATTAGCAGCGTACAAAGGGGTCTTGCGATCACGAGGAAAATGACCGTGACGACCACTCGCTATTTGTAAACAGTATTCATGTGAAAACACATAAATTATACACAATTATACAAGAAATTACACTATTGGAATGAATGCAGTCCATCTGAATATGAAGTGATCAGAGTGTCATTGTGTTGTTACACTGATTAGGGTTGTACAGGCTGGAATGGTTGAAGGGAAGTAACTGTTCCTGAACCTGGTGATGTCTGTACCTCCTGCCCGATGGTCGCTGTGAGAAGGTGGCATGGCCCAGACAGTGGGGACCTTTGCTGTTGGGTGTCGCCTTCTTTAGGCAGAGCCCCTCCTGTAGATATCACCGACAGGGAGGGATGTATCCGACAGGGTCCACTGCCCTGCAGCTTCTCACGTTCCTGCGCAGCTGAGTTGCCGTACGACAGCATGATGCAGCCATTCAGGACTCTCTCAACAGTGGAATATCACCGTGCTTCAATAACGTTGTCCATTTTGGGTTAAATATTGAGTGAGTCCTCCCTGCCCCTTTTTCCCATTCACTCAACTGTGTGCTTGGACTGAACTTTCAAAAAGTGCCGTAAATCTGAAATTAAGAAAACTTCCAGACATGGTACAAAGGACAGAATTTCCACTCTATATAGTGTAGAATTTACCTTCTCAACTTTGGAGTATTTCTCAGTTTTAGGCTGATAACATTCATGAGAATGATCGGGTAACAATAAGATAAAATAATAATAACGAGATTAATAATAAGATTAATTAGCCAACCCTTCTTTCCAGGAATTAATAAAAATAATCTCCCTTGGGAGCAGGTTAAAAAAAAGGAGAGCTATCACAAGTTTGTGAAACTTTATCTTTCCACACTCTTTATCGAAATGCTGGAGTGGGAATTAGAAGCCATCTGGCTGTTGGTTGAATATCATACGTAGAGACAGCCAGTAGCACACAGAAACAGGACCTTCACCTGAACTGGCCCGTGTCGTCCACAGCATCCTCCATGCTTGCCCGTGTGGTCCATACCTTCCACAGCATCCTCCATGCTTGCCCGTGTGGTCCATACCTTCCACAGCATCCTCCATGCTTGCCCGTGTGGTGCATACCTTCCACAGCATCCTCCATGCTCATCCCCGTGGTCCATACCATCCACAGCATCCTCCATGCTCGTCCCTGTTGTCCATACCATCCACAGCATCCTCCATGCTCGTCCCTGTGGTGCATACCATCCACAGTATCCTCCTTGCTCGTCCCCGTGGTCCATACCATCCACAGCATCCTCCATGCTCGTCCCTGTTGTCCATACCATCCACAGCATCCTCCATGCTCGCCCCCGTGGTCCATACCGTCCACAGCATCCTCCATGCTCGTCACTGTGGTCTATACCATCCACAGCATCCTCCATGCTCGTCCCTGTGGTCCATACTGTCAACAGCATCCTCCATGCTCGTCCCTGTGGTCCATACCATTCACAGCATCCTCCATGCTCGCCCCTGCAGTCCATGCCTTCCACAGCATCCTCCATGCTCGTCCCTGTGGTCCATACCGTCCACAGCATCCTCCATGCTCGTCCCTGTGGTCCATACTGTCCACAGCATCCTCCATGCTCGTCCCTGTGGTCCATACCGTCCACAGCATCCTCCATGCCCGTCCCTGTGGTGCATACCATCCACAGCATCCTCCATGCTCGTCCCTGTGGTCCATACCGTCCACAGCATCCTCCATGCTCACCCCCATGGTCCATACCGTCCACAGCATCCTCCATGCTCGTCCCCGTGGTCCATACCATCCACAGCATCCTCCATGCTCGTCCCTGTGGTCCATACCATCCACAGCATCCTCCATGCTCGTCCCTGTGGTCCATACCTCCCACAGCATCCTCCATGCTCGTCCCTGTGGTCCATACCTTCCACAGCATCCTCCATGCTCGTCCCCGTGGTCCAAAGCATCCACAGCATGCTCCATGCTCGCCCCTGCGGTCCATGCCTTCCACAGCATCCTCCATGCTCGTCCCTGCGGTCCATACCGTCCACAGCATTCTCCATGCTCGTCCCTGTGGTCCATACCGTCCACAGCATCCTCCATGCTCATCCCCGTGGTCCATACCATCCACAGCATCCTCCATGCTCGTCCCTGTTGTCCATACCATCCACAGCATCCTCCATGCTCGTCCCTGTGGTGCATACCATCCACAGTATCCTCCTTGCTCGTCCCCGTGGTCCATACCATCCACAGCATCCTCCATGCTCGTCCCTGTTGTCCATACCATCCACAGCATCCTCCATGCTCGCCCCCGTGGTCCATACCGTCCACAGCATCCTCCATGCTCGTCACTGTGGTCTATACCATCCACAGCATCCTCCATGCTCGTCCCTGTGGTCCATACTGTCAACAGCATCCTCCATGCTCGTCCCTGTGGTCCATACCATTCACAGCATCCTCCATGCTCGCCCCTGCAGTCCATGCCTTCCACAGCATCCTCCATGCACGTCCCTGTGGTCCATACCGTCCACAGCATCCTCCATGCTCGTCCCTGTGGTCCATACTGTCCACAGCATCCTCCATGCTCGTCCCTGTGGTCCATACCGTCCACAGCATCCTCCATGCCCGTCCCTGTGGTGCATACCATCCACAGCATCCTCCATGCTCGTCCCTGTGGTCCATACCGTCCACAGCATCCTCCATGCTCACCCCCATGGTCCATACCGTCCACAGCATCCTCCATGCTCGTCCCCGTGGTCCATACCATCCACAGCATCCTCCATGCTCGTCCCTGTGGTCCATACCATCCACAGCATCTTCCATGCTCGTCCCTGTGGTCCATACCTCCCACAGCATCCTCCATGCTCGTCCCTGTGGTCCATACCTTCCACAGCATCCTCCATGCTCGTCCCCGTGGTCCAAAGCATCCACAGCATGCTCCATGCTCGCCCCTGCGGTCCATGCCTTCCACAGCATCCTCCATGCTCGTCCCTGCGGTCCATACCGTCCACAGCATTCTCAATGCTCGTCCCTGTGGTCCATACCGTCCACAGCATCCTCCATGCTCGTCCCCGCGGTCCATACCGTCCACAGCATCCTCCATGCTCGTCCCCGTTGTCCATACCGTCCACAGCATCCTCCATGCTCGCCCCCGTGGTCCATACCGTCCACAGCATCCTCCATGCTCGTCCCCGTGGTCCATACCGTCCACAGCATCCTCCATGCTCGTCCCCGTGGTCCATACCGTCCACAGCATCCTCCATGCTCGTCCCCGCGGTCCATACCGTCCACAGCATCCTCCATGCTCGTCCCCGTGGTCCATACCGTCCACAGCATCCTCCATGCTCGTCCCCGCGGTCCATACCGTCCACAGCATCCTCAATGCTCGTCCCTGTGGTCCATACCGTCCACAGCATCCTCCATGCTCGTCCCTGCGGTCCATACCGTCCACAGCATCCTCCATGCTCGTCCCCGCGGTCCATACCGTCCACAGCATCCTCCATGCTTGTCCCCGCGGTCCATACCGTCCACAGCATCCTCCATGCTCGTCCCCGCGGTCCATACCGTCCACAGCATCCTCCATGCTCGTCCCCGTGGTCCATACCTTCCACAGCATCCTCCATGCTCGTCCCCGTTGTCCATACCGTCCACAGCATCCTCCATGCTCGTCCCCGTGGTCCATACCGTCCACAGCATCCTCCATGCTCGCCCCCGTGGTCCATACCGTCCACAGCATCCTCCATGCTCGCCCCCGTGGTCCATACCGTCCACAGCATCCTCCATGCTCGCCCCCATGGTCCATACCGTCCACAGCATCCTCCATGCTCGTCCCCGTTGTCCATACCATCCACAGCATCCTCCATGCTCGTCCCCGCGGTCCATACAGTCCACAGCATCCTCCATGCTCGTCACTGTGGTCCATACCATCCACAGCATCCTCCATGCTCGTCCCCGCGGTCCATACCGTCCACAGCATCCTCCATGCTCGTCCCCGTGGTCCATACCTTCCACAGCATCCTCCATGCTCGTCCCCGTTGTCCATACCGTCCACAGCATCCTCCATGCTCGTCCCCGTGGTCCATACCGTCCACAGCATCCTCCATGCTCGCCCCCGTGGTCCATACCGTCCACAGCATCCTCCATGCTCGTCCCCGTGGTCCATACCATCCACAGCATCCTCCATGCTCGCCCCCATGGTCCATACCGTCCACAGCATCCTCCATGCTCGTCCCCGTGGTCCATACCATCCACAGCATCCTCCATGCTCGTCCCCGTTGTCCATACCATCCACAGCATCCTCCATGCTCGTCCCCGCGGTCCATACAGTCCACAGCATCCTCCATGCTCGTCACTGTGGTCCATACCATCCACAGCATCCTCCATGCTCGTCCCCGCGGTCCATACCGTCCACAGCATCCTCCATGCTTGTCCCCGCGGTCCATACCATCCACAGCATCCTCCATGCTAGTCCCCGCGGTCCATACCATCCACAGAATTCTCCATGCTCGTCCCCGCTGTTTGCATTTGTTCCCTAATCCTCCAAGCCCTTTCCCTCCATCTGCCTTTCTAAATGCCCCGTCCATCACCTGTAATGTCCACCCCACCATTGAACACATTGACACAGGGCAGAGTCGAAAGAAAGCAACATCCATCATCAAGGAGCCCCACCACCCAGACCCTGCTCTCCTCTCACCTCTCACTGCTGCCGTCAGGGAGAAGGAACAGGAGCCTCCGGACCCCAACCACCCAGACTCTGCTCTCTTGTCACTGCTGCCATCAAGAAGAAGGAACAGGAGCCTCCGGACCCCCACCACCCAGGCTCTGCTCTCTTGTCACTGCTGCCATCAGGGAGAAGGAACAGGAGCCTCAGGACCCCCACCACCAGGTTCAGAAACAGTTACTGCCCTCAACCATCAGGATTTTGAACCAGAGGGGATAACTTCACTCGTCCCATCACTGAGCTGTTCCCACAACCTATGGACTCACTTTCATTTACTCTTCATCTCATGTTATCGATATTTATTGCTTATTTATTTTTGTATTTGCAGTTTGTTGTATTTTGCACATTGGTTGTTTGTCCTGTTGGGTGTGGTCTTTCACTGATTCTATTGTGCTTCTTGGAGGATGCTCACAAGAAAATGGATCTCAGGGTTGTAAATGATGATCTATATGTAATTTGATAATAAATTTACTTTGAACTTTGAAATGGGCTTTGCCTCAGTCATTTCCTCTGGCAGCACGTTCCAGGTACTCACTGCCTCTGTGTAAATAAGTTACCTCTCAAGTCTTTTTCAAATATCTCCCCTCTTATCTTGTATCTTATTTTGAGGAAGAAACAGCTTGCTGGCTGTTCGGTTGTCTTTGGGAAGATGGGACACAAGGAAGATGGTCATGCTAGCTGACCAATGGAGATAGAGAGAAGGGGTGGGGTAAGTTAAGCGAGGAACCAATAGGATGGAACTTCTTGCAATCAATCAGGCAGAATGGCAACAACCCCAAGGCCCTAAAATACCAGCAAAACCAAGTCTGTTGAAAATATTCTCGACAAAAGTTATTTTGACTGAGTGATGCATGGAACAATCCTCAAGACAGATGGTATTTGCAAAGCAATATATTTATTTAAATGTTGAAACTCCAAGCTGTTGCTGCAAAACTGTAATAATTTTGAGAAGCAAACACACCACAGACTGTTGTTTCAATGGAATTAAAATAAGATTACTGGAAAAAATAGAAGTGGAATGCCTGGGGAAATGTTATCCAGGACTTTACAAATGACTGAAGTGCAAGTAATCAGGTACAACGGGTTAATTGGGATAAATAACCCACACATAGCCTCTGATTTTTCTTTCATCCGTGCACCTATCTAATGAATGCCCTGGATGTACCTGCCCCCAGCACTACCCACATCCACGTGCTTCCCCCTGCGGCTGCTTGTTCTCACTCGTTCTGCGCCTAGTTGCCCTTTCACTCTGTCCTTTTCTGCTCCTGGTTCAGGTGACAGGATCTGCCAGAGAAACTCCTGAGACACTTCCCCCACCCTGACTTTCCTTTCTCAGCTCCACCCTGCCGTGTCTGGACCGGTGACCCACGTCCACAATGGATCACCCTGCTGGCTCCGTGCTTCCCCTGCCCCCTGCTGCCTCTATATCTTCAAAGTTCTCCCTTGCTTCACTCTGTTCTCTCTGACAGATCAGGCCTCTCCCTGCCTGGGGTGTTGGTATCAGCCTGCACTTCCGTGGGGTACACAGTGGTTAGCGTAACGCTCTGCAACACCAGCTGTAAGACTGGGACTCAATTCTCACCGCTGTCTGCAAGGAGATTCTACGAACTCCCCATGGGTTTTTTGGGAGTTCCAGATTCCTCCCACATTAGTACGGGTTAGAGTTAATGAGTTGTGGGCATGCGTTCCAGTTAGTGAGTTGTGGGCATGCGTTACAGTTAGTGAGTTGTGGGCATGCATTAGAGTTAATGAGTTGTGGGCATGCGTTGCAGTTAGTGAGTTTCGGGCATGCGTTAGAGTTAGTGAGTTATGGGCATGCGTTACAGTTAGTGAGTTGAGGGCATGCGTTAGAGTTAGTGAGTTGTGGGCATGCGTTGCAGTTAGTGAGTTGTGGGAATGCGTTAGAGTTAGTGAGTTGAGGGCATGTGTTGAAGTTAGTGAGTTTTGGGCATGTGTTACAGTTAGTGAGTTGTGGGCATGCGTTAGAGTTAATGAGTTGTGGGCATGTGTTGCAGTTAATGAGTTGTGGGCATGCGTTGCAGTTAGTGAGTTTCGGGCATGCGTTAGAGTTAGTGAGTTATGGGCATGCGTTACAGTTAGTGAGTTGAGGGCATGCTTTAGAGTTAATGAGTTGTGGGCATGTGTTACAGTTAGTGAGTTTCGGGCATGGTTTAGAGTTAGTGAGTTGTGGGCATGCGTTACAGTTAGTGAGTTGTGGGTATGCGTTAGAGTTAGTGAGTTATGGGCATGGGTTACAGTTAGTGAGTTGTGGGCATGCGTTAGAGTTAGTGAGTTTCGGGAATGTGTTAGAGTTAGTGAGTTCTGGGCATGCGTTAGAGTTAGTGAGTTGTGGGCATGTGATCCAGTTAGTGAGTTGTGGGCACGTGTTCCAGAAAGTGAGTTGTGGGCATGCGTTACAGATAGTGAGTTGTGGGCATGCGTTAGTGTTAGTGAGTTGTGGGCATGCATTACAGTTAGTGAGTTGTGAGAATGCGTTACAGTTAGTGAGTTGTGGGCATGCGTTTCAGTTAGTGAGTTGTGGGCATGCGTTACAGTTAGTGAGTTGCTGGCATGAGTTAGAGTTAGTGAGTTGTGGGCATGCGTTAGAGTTAGTGAGTTGTGGGCATGCGTTAGAGTTAACAAGTTGCGGGCATGCGTTGCAGTTAGTGAGTTTTGGGCATGCGTTAGAGTTAGTGAGTTGTGGGCATGCGTTACAGTTAGTGAGTTGTGAGACTGCGTTAGAGTTAGTGAGTTGTGGGCATGCGTTTCAGTTAGTGAGTTGTGGGCATGCGTTACAGTTAGTGAGTTGCTGGCATGAGTTAGAGTTAGTGAGTTGTGGGCATGCGTTAGAGTTAGTGAGTTGTGGGCATGCGTTAGAGTTAACAAGTTGCGGGCATGCGTTGCAGTTAGTGAGTTTTGGGCATGCGTTAGAGTTAGTGAGTTGTGGGCATGCGTTACAGTTAGTGAGTTGAGGACATGCGTTAGAGTTAGTGAGTTGTGGGCATGCGTTAGAGTTAGTGAGTTGTGGGCATGCGTTACAGTTAGTGAGCTGTGGGAATGCAATAGAGTTAGTGAGTTGTGGGCATGTGTTGCAGTTAGTGAGTTGTGGGCATGCGTTAGAGTTAGTGAGTTATGGGCATACGTTAGAGTTAGTGAGTTCTGGGCATGCGTTAGAGTTAGTGAGTTCTGGGCATGCGTTAGAGTTAGTGAGTGTCGGGCATGTGTTACAGTTAGTGAGTTGTGGGCATGTGTTAGAGTTAGTGAATTGTGGGAATGCATTACAGTTAGTGAGTTTCGGGCATGCTTTAGAGTTAGTGAGTTGTGGGCACGTGTTCCAGAAAGTGAGTTGTGGGCATGCGTTACAGATAGTGAGTTGTCGGCATGCGTTAGTGTTAGTGAGTTGTGGGCATGCATTACAGTTAGTGAGTTGTGGGAATGCATTATAGAGTTAGTGAGTTGTGGGCATGCGTTGCAGTTAGTGAGTTGTGGGCATGCGTTAGAGTTAGTGAGTTATGGGCATGGGTTACAGTTAGTGAGTTGTGGGCATGCGTTAGAGTTAGTGAGTTTCGGGCATGTGTTAGAGTTAGTGAGTTCTGGGCATGCGTTAGAGTTAGTGAGTTGTGGGCATGTGATCCAGTTAGTGAGTTGTGGGCACGTGTTCCAGAAAGTGAGTTGTGGGCATGCGTTACAGATAGTGAGTTGTGGGCATGCGTTAGTGTTAGTGAGTTGTGGGCATGCATTACAGTTAGTGAGTTGTGAGAATGCGTTACAGTTAGTGAGTTGTGGGCATGCGTTTCGGTTAGTGAGTTGTGGGCATGCGTTACAGTTAGTGAGTTGCTGGTATGAGTTAGAGTTAGTGAGTTGTGGGCATGCGTTAGAGTTAGTGAGTTGTGGGCATGCGTTAGAGTTAACAAGTTGCGGGCATGCGTTGCAGTTAGTGAGTTTTGGGCATGCGTTAGAGTTAGTGAGTTGTGGGCATGCGTTACAGTTAGTGAGTTGAGGACATGCGTTAGAGTTAGTGAGTTGTGGGCATGCGTTAGAGTTAGTGAGTTGTGGGCATGCGTTACAGTTAGTGAGCTGTGGGAATGCAATAGAGTTAGTGAGTTGTGGGCATGTGTTGCAGTTAGTGAGTTGTGGGCATGCGTTAGAGTTAGTGAGTTATGGGCATACGTTAGAGTTAGTGAGTTCTGGGCATGCGTTAGAGTTAGTGAGTTCTGGGCATGCGTTAGAGTTAGTGAGTGTCGGGCATGTGTTACAGTTAGTGAGTTGTGGGCATGTGTTAGAGTTAGTGAATTGTGGGAATGCATTACAGTTAGTGAGTTTCGGGCATGCTTTAGAGTTAGTGAGTTGTGGGCACGTGTTCCAGAAAGTGAGTTGTGGGCATGCGTTACAGATAGTGAGTTGTCGGCATGCGTTAGTGTTAGTGAGTTGTGGGCATGCATTACAGTTAGTGAGTTGTGGGAATGCATTATAGAGTTAGTGAGTTGTGGGCATGCGTTGCAGTTAGTGAGTTGTGGGCATGCGTTAGAGTTAGTGAGTTATGGGCATGGGTTACAGTTAGTGAGTTGTGGGCATGCGTTAGAGTTAGTGAGTTTCGGGCATGTGTTAGAGTTAGTGAGTTCTGGGCATGCGTTAGAGTTAGTGAGTTGTGGGCATGTGATCCAGTTAGTGAGTTGTGGGCACGTGTTCCAGAAAGTGAGTTGTGGGCATGCGTTACAGATAGTGAGTTGTGGGCATGCGTTAGTGTTAGTGAGTTGTGGGCATGCATTACAGTTAGTGAGTTGTGAGAATGCGTTACAGTTAGTGAGTTGTGGGCATGCGTTTCGGTTAGTGAGTTGTGGGCATGCGTTACAGTTAGTGAGTTGCTGGTATGAGTTAGAGTTAGTGAGTTGTGGGCATGCGTTAGAGTTAGTGAGTTGTGGGCATGCGTTAGAGTTAACAAGTTGCGGGCATGCGTTGCAGTTAGTGAGTTTTGGGCATGCGTTAGAGTTAGTGAGTTGTGGGCATGCGTTACAGTTAGTGAGTTGAGGACATGCGTTAGAGTTAGTGAGTTGTGGGCATGCGTTAGAGTTAGTGAGTTGTGGGCATGCGTTACAGTTAGTGAGCTGTGGGAATGCAATAGAGTTAGTGAGTTGTGGGCATGTGTTGCAGTTAGTGAGTTGTGGGCATGCGTTAGAGTTAGTGAGTTATGGGCATACGTTAGAGTTAGTGAGTTCTGGGCATGCGTTAGAGTTAGTGAGTTCTGGGCATGCGTTAGAGTTAGTGAGTGTCGGGCATGTGTTACAGTTAGTGAGTTGTGGGCATGTGTTAGAGTTAGTGAATTGTGGGAATGCATTACAGTTAGTGAGTTTCGGGCATGCTTTAGAGTTAGTGAGTTGTGGGCACGTGTTCCAGAAAGTGAGTTGTGGGCATGCGTTACAGATAGTGAGTTGTCGGCATGCGTTAGTGTTAGTGAGTTGTGGGCATGCATTACAGTTAGTGAGTTGTGGGAATGCATTATAGAGTTAGTGAGTTGTGGGCATGCGTTGCAGTTAGTGAGTTGTGGGCATGCGTTAGAGTTAGTGAGTTATGGGCATGGGTTACAGTTAGTGAGTTGTGGGCATGCGTTAGAGTTAGTGAGTTTCGGGCATGTGTTAGAGTTAGTGAGTTCTGGGCATGCGTTAGAGTTAGTGAGTTGTGGGCATGTGATCCAGTTAGTGAGTTGTGGGCACGTGTTCCAGAAAGTGAGTTGTGGGCATGCGTTACAGATAGTGAGTTGTGGGCATGCGTTAGTGTTAGTGAGTTGTGGGCATGCATTACAGTTAGTGAGTTGTGAGAATGCGTTACAGTTAGTGAGTTGTGGGCATGCGTTTCGGTTAGTGAGTTGTGGGCATGCGTTACAGTTAGTGAGTTGCTGGCATGAGTTAGAGTTAGTGAGTTGTGGGCATGCGTTAGAGTTAGTGAGTTGTGGGCATGCGTTAGAGTTAACAAGTTGTGGGCATGCGTTGCAGTTAGTGAGTTTCGGGCATGCGTTAGAGTTAGTGAGTTATGGGCATGCGTTACAGTTAGTGAGTTGAGGGCATGCGTTAGAGTTAGTGAGTTGTGGGCATGTGCTGCAGTTAGTGAGTTATGGGCATACGTTAGAGTTAATGAGTTGTGGGCATGTGCTGCAGTTAGTTATGGGCATGCCTTAGAGTTAGTGAGTTGTGGGCATGCGTTACAGTTAGTGAGTTATGGGCATGCATTACAGTTAGTGAGTTGTGGGCATGCGTTAGAGTTAGTGAGTTGTGGGCATGTGATCCAGTTAGTGAGTTATGGGCATGTGTTCCAGATAGTGAGTTGTGGGCATGTGTTATAGTTAGTGAGTTGTGGGCATGCTTTGGAGTTAGTGAGTTATTGGGTATGCGTTAGACTTACTGAGTTGTGGGCATGCGTTACAGTTAGTGAGTTGTGGGCATGCGTTGGAGTTAGTGAGTTGTGGGCATGCGTTACAGTTAGTGAGTTATGTGTATGCGTTAGAGTTACTGAGTTGTGGGCATGCGTTAGAGTTAGTGAGTTGTGGGTATGCGTTACAGTTAGTGAGTTGTGGGCATCTGTTAGAGGTAGTCAGTTGTGGGCATGCGTTAGAGTTAGTGAGTTGTGGGCATGCGTTAGAGTTAGTGAGTTGTGGGCATATGTTACAGTTTGTGTGTTTTGGGCATGTGTTAGAGTTAGTGAGTTGTGGGCATGCGTTAGAGTTAATGAGTTGTGGGCATGTGTTGCAGTTAGTGAGTTGTGGGCATGTGTTAGGGTTAGTGAGTTGCGGGCATGTGTTACTGTTAGTGAGTTGTGGGCATGCGTTAGAGTTAATGAGTTGTGGGCATGCGTTTCACTTAGTGAGTTTTGGGCATGCGTTACAGTTAGTGAGTTGTGGGCATACGTTAGAGTTAGTGAGTTGTGGGCATGTGTTACAGTTAGTGAGTTCTGGGCATGCGTTAGAGTTAGTGAGTTGATGGCATTTGGTAGAGTTAGTGAGTCGTGGGCATGCGTTACAGTTAGTGAGTTTTGGGCATGCTTTAGAGTTAGTGAGTTGGGAGCATAGGTTACAGTTAATGAGTTGTGGGCATGCGTTAGAGTTAGTGAGTTCTGGGCTTGTGTTACAGTTAGTGAGTTCTGGGCATGTGTTAGAGTTAATGAGTTGTGGGCATGTGTTGCAGTTAGTGAGTTTCGGGCATGTTTTAGTGTTAGTGAGTTGTGGGCATGTGTTAGAGTTAGTGAGTTGTGGGCATGCATTACAGTTAGTGAGTTTCGGGCATGGTTTAGAGTTAGTGAGTTGTGGGCATGCGTTACAGTTAGTGAGTTGTGGGTATGCGTTAGAGTTAGTGAGTTATGGGCATGGGTTACAGTTAGTGAGTTGTGGGCATGCGTTAGAGTTAGTGAGTTTCGGGAATGTGTTAGAGTTAGTGAGTTCTGGGCATGCGTTAGAGTTAGTGAGTTGTGGGCATGTGATCCAGTTAGTGAGTTGTGGGCACGTGTTCCAGAAAGTGAGTTGTGGGCATGCGTTACAGATAGTGAGTTGTGGGCATGCGTTAGTGTTAGTGAGTTGTGGGCATGCATTACAGTTAGTGAGTTGTGAGAATGCGTTACAGTTAGTGAGTTGTGGGCATGCGTTTCAGTTAGTGAGTTGTGGGCATGCGTTACAGTTAGTGAGTTGCTGGCATGAGTTAGAGTTAGTGAGTTGTGGGCATGCGTTAGAGTTAGTGAGTTGTGGGCATGCGTTAGAGTTAACAAGTTGCGGGCATGCGTTGCAGTTAGTGAGTTTTGGGCATGCGTTAGAGTTAGTGAGTTGTGGGCATGTGTTACAGTTAGTGAGTTCTGGGCATGCGTTAGAGTTAGTGAGTTGATGGCATTTGGTAGAGTTAGTGAGTCGTGGGCATGCGTTACAGTTAGTGAGTTTTGGGCATGCTTTAGAGTTAGTGAGTTGGGAGCATAGGTTACAGTTAATGAGTTGTGGGCATGCGTTAGAGTTAGTGAGTTCTGGGCTTGTGTTACAGTTAGTGAGTTCTGGGCATGTGTTAGAGTTAATGAGTTGTGGGCATGTGTTGCAGTTAGTGAGTTTCGGGCATGTTTTAGTGTTAGTGAGTTGTGGGCATGTGTTAGAGTTAGTGAGTTGTGGGCATGCATTACAGTTAGTGAGTTTCGGGCATGGTTTAGAGTTAGTGAGTTGTGGGCATGCGTTACAGTTAGTGAGTTGTGGGTATGCGTTAGAGTTAGTGAGTTATGGGCATGGGTTACAGTTAGTGAGTTGTGGGCATGCGTTAGAGTTAGTGAGTTTCGGGAATGTGTTAGAGTTAGTGAGTTCTGGGCATGCGTTAGAGTTAGTGAGTTGTGGGCATGTGATCCAGTTAGTGAGTTGTGGGCACGTGTTCCAGAAAGTGAGTTGTGGGCATGCGTTACAGATAGTGAGTTGTGGGCATGCGTTAGTGTTAGTGAGTTGTGGGCATGCATTACAGTTAGTGAGTTGTGAGAATGCGTTACAGTTAGTGAGTTGTGGGCATGCGTTTCAGTTAGTGAGTTGTGGGCATGCGTTACAGTTAGTGAGTTGCTGGCATGAGTTAGAGTTAGTGAGTTGTGGGCATGCATTAGAGTTAGTGAGTTGTGGGCATGCGTTAGAGTTAACAAGTTGTGGGCATGCGTTGCAGTTAGTGAGTTTTGGGCATGCGTTAGAGTTAGTGAGTTGTGGGCATGCGTTACAGTTAGTGAGTTGTGAGAATGCGTTAGAGTTAGTGAGTTGTGGGCATGCGTTTCAGTTAGTGAGTTGTGGGCATGCGTTACAGTTAGTGAGTTGCTGGCATGAGTTAGAGTTAGTGAGTTGTGGGCATGCGTTAGAGTTAGTGAGTTGTGGGCATGCGTTAGAGTTAACAAGTTGCGGGCATGCGTTGCAGTTAGTGAGTTTTGGGCATGCGTTAGAGTTAGTGAGTTGTGGGCATGCGTTACAGTTAGTGAGTTGAGGACATGCGTTAGAGTTAGTGAGTTGTGGGCATGCGTTAGAGTTAGTGAGTTGTGGGCATGCGTTACAGTTAGTGAGCTGTGGGAATGCAATAGAGTTAGTGAGTTGTGGGCATGTGTTGCAGTTAGTGAGTTGTGGGCATGCGTTAGAGTTAGTGAGTTATGGGCATACGTTAGAGTTAGTGAGTTCTGGGCATGCGTTAGAGTTAGTGAGTTCTGGGCATGCGTTAGAGTTAGTGAGTGTCGGGCATGTGTTACAGTTAGTGAGTTTCGGGCATGTGTTAGAGTTAGTGAATTGTGGGAATGCATTACAGTTAGTGAGTTTCGGGCATGCTT
>NW_027276757.1:0-35525 GCF_030028105.1 Mobula birostris | reverse complement strand
GTGATTCGGATGTGATAACCAGGGGAGATGGGTGACTCAGATGTGATGTCCCTGTGGAGATCTCTGACTTGGATGTGATGTCCCCAGGAAGATGTGTGACTGGGATGTGATTCCCCCTGGTGAGATATGTGACGGAATGCGATGTCCCAGGGGAGATGTGTGACTGGATGCGACGTCCAGGGGAGAAGGGTGACTGCGATGTGATGTCCCCAGGGGAGATGTGTGACTGGGATGTGATGTTCCAGGAGAGATGTGTGACTGGGATGTGATGTCCCATGGGAGAAGGGTGACTGGGATGTTGATGTCCCCGGGTCGATGTGTGACTAGGATGTGATTCCCAGGGGAGATATTTGACTGGGATGTGACTCCCTGGGGTTAAATGTGTGACTGGGATGTCATGTCCCAGCGGTGATGTGTGACTGGGATGTGATGTCCCACGGGAGATGTGTGACTGGGATGTGATGTGTCCCAGAGGAGAAGGGTGACTGGGATGCAATATCTCAGGGGAGAAGGGTGACTGGGATGCGATGTCCCCCAGGGTAGATGGGTGACTGGGATGTGATATCTCAGGGAGATGTGTGTCTGGGATGTGATGTCCGGGGAGATGGATGTCTGGGATGTGATTCCCCAGGGGCGATGGGTGACTGGGATGTAATGTCCCTGTGGAGATCTCTGGACTTGGATGTGATGTCCCCAGGAAGATGTGTGAGTGGATGTGATTCCCTGCGGAGATATGTTGACGGAATGCGATGTCCCAGGGGAGATGTGTGACTTTGATGTGATGTCCCGGGGAGATGGATGACTGGGATGTGATTCCCCAGCGGAGATGTGTGACCGGGATGTGATGTCACTGGGTAGATCTCTGATTGGGATGTGATGTCCCAGGGAAGATGGGTGACTGGGATGTGATATCTCAGGGAGATGTGTGTCTGGGATGTGATGTGCCCAGGGGAGGTGGGTGACTGGGATGTGATTCCCCAGGGGAGATGTGTGACTGGATGGGATATCCCAGGAGAGGTGTGTGACTGGGATGCAATATCCCTGGGGAGAAGGGTGACTGGGATGCGATGTGCCCAGGGGAGATGGGAGTCTGGATGTGATGTCACTGGGTAGATTTCTGACTTGGATGTGATATCTCAGGGAAGATGGGTGACTGGGATGTGATGTTCCAGGGGAGATGCGTGACTGCGATGTGATTCCCCAGGGGAGATGGCTGACTGGGATGTGATGTTCCAAGGGAGATGTGTGACTGGAATGTGATGTCCTGGAGGTGATGTGTGAGTGGGATGTGATGTCCCGGGGCAGATGGTGGACTGAGATGTTGATGTCCCAGTGGAGATCTCTGACTTGGATGTGATGTCCCCGGGGAGATGTGTGACTGGGAATGTGATTCCCCTGGGGAGATGTGTGACTGGGATGTGATGTCCCATGGGAGAAGGGTGACTGGGATGTGATGTCCCCGGGGAGATGTGTGACTGGATGTGATTCCCCAGGGGAGATATGTGACTGGGATGTGACTCCCCGGGGGGAAATGTGTGACGGGGATGTCATGTCCCAGCGGAGATGTGTGACTGGGATGTGATGTCCCAGGGGAGATGTGTGACTGGGATGTGATGTCCCAGGGGAGATGTGTGACTGGGATGTGATGTCCCAGGGGAGAAGGGTGACTGGATAGAGTGTCCCAGGGGAGAAGGGTGACTGGGATATGATGTCCCAGGGGAGATGGGTGACTGGATGTGAGTCCCCAGGCGAGATGGGAGACTGGGATGTGATGTCGCTGGGGACATCTCTGACTGGGATCTGATGTCCCGGGAGAGATGAATGACTGGGATGTGATTCCCCAGCGGAGATGGATGACTGGGATGTGATTCCCCAGCGGAGATGTGTGACTGGGATGTGATGTCCCAGGGAGGTGTTTGACTGGGATGTGATATCCCAGGGGAGATGGGTGATTCGGATGTGATAACCAGGGGAGATGGGTGACTCAGATGTGATGTCCCTGTGGAGATCTCTGACTTGGATGTGATGTCCCCAGGAAGATGTGTGACTGGGATGTGATTCCCCTGGGAGATATGTGACGGAATGCGATGTCCCAGGGGAGATGTGTGACTGGGATGCGACGTCCCAGGGGAGAAGGGTGACTGCGATGTGATGTCCCCGGGGAGATGTGTGACTGGGATGTGATGTTCCAGGAGAGATGTGTGACTGGGATGTGATGTCCCATGGGAGAAGGGTGACTGGGATGTGATGTCCCCGGGTCGATGTGTGACTAGGATGTGATTCCCCAGGGGAGATATTTGACTGGGATGTGACTCCCTGGGGTTAAATGTGTGACTGGGATGTCATGTCCCACGGGAGATGTGTGACTGGGATGTGATGTCCCAGAGGAGAAGGGTGACTGGGATGCAATATCTCAGGGGAGAAGGGTGACTGGGATGCGATGTCCCCAGGGTAGATGGGTGACTGGGATGTGATATCTCAGGAGATGTGTGTCTGGGATGTGATGTCCGGGGGAGATGGATGACTGGGATGTGATATCTCAGGAAGATGTGTGAGTGGGATGTGATTCCCCTGCGGAGATATGTGACGGAATGCGATGTCCCAGGGGAGATGTGTGACTTTGATGTGATGTCCCGGGGGAGATGGATGACTGGGATGTGATTCCCCAGCGGAGATGTGTGACTGGGATGTGATGTCACTGGGTAGATCTCTGATTGGGATTTGATGTCCCAGGGAAGATGGGTGACTGGGATGTGATATCTCAGGGAGATGTGTGTCTGGGATGTGATGTACCAGGGGAGATGGCTGACTGGGATGTGATTTCCCTGACGAGATGTGTGACTGGGATGTGATTTCCCAGGGGAGATGTGTGACTGGGATGTGATGTTCCAGGAGAGGTGTGTGAATGGGATGTGATATCTCGGGGGGTATGTGTGACTGGGATGTGATGTCCCCGGGGAGATGTTTAACTGGGATATGATATCCCAGGGGAGATGGGTGACTGGGATGTCATATTCCAGAGGAGGTGCGTGACTGGGATATGATTCCCCAGGGGAGATGTGTGACTGGGATGTTATGTTCCAGGAGAGGTGTGTGACTGGGATGTGATGTCCCGGAGGATATGTGTGACTGGGATGTGATATTCCTGGTAAGTTGGGTGATTGGGATATGATAACCCAGGGGAGATGGGTGACTGGGATGTGATGTCCCAGGGGAGAAGGGTAACTGGAATGTGATTCTCCAGGGGAGATGTGCGACTGGGATGTGATGTCCCGGGGGAGATGGGTGACTGGGATGTCATATTCCAGCGGAGATACGTTACTGGGATATGATTCCCCAGGGGAGATGTGTGACTGGGATGGGATGTCCCAGGAGAGGTGTGTGACTGGGATGCAATATCCCTGGGGAGAAGGGTGACTGGGATGCGATGTGCCCAGGGGAGATGTGTGACCTGGATGTTATTCCCCAGGGGAGATGGGAGACTGGGATGTGATGTCACTGGGTAGATTTCTGACTGGGATGTGATATCTCAGGGAAGATGGGTGACTGGGATGTGTTGTTCCAGGGGAGATGCGTGACTGCGATGTGATTCCCCAGGGGAGATGGCTGACTGGGATGTGATGTTCCAAGGGAGATGTGTGACTGAATGTGATGTCCCGGAGGTGATGTGTGAGTGGGATGTGATGTCCCGGAACAGATGGGTGACTGAGATGTGATGTCCCTGTGGAGATCTCTGACTTGGATGTGATGTCCCCGGGGAGATGTGTGACTGGGATGTGATTCCCCTGGGGAGATGTGTGACTGGGATGTGATGTCCCATGGGATAAGGGTGACTGGGATGTGATGTTCCCGGGGAGATGTGTGACTAAGATGTGATTCCCCAGGCGAGATATGTGACTGGGATGTGACTCCCCGGGGGGAAATGTGTGACTGGGATGTCATGTCCCAGTGCAGATGTGTGACTGGGATGTGATGTCCCAGGGGAGATGTGTGACTGGGATGTGATGTCCCAGGGGAGAAGGGTGACTGGGATGCAATGTCCCAGGGGAGAAGGGTGACTGGGATGTGATGTCCCAGGGGAGATGGGTGACTGGGATGTGATATCTCAGGGAGATGTGTGACTGGGATGAGATTTTCCAGGGGAGATGGCTGACTGGGATGTGATGTCCCAGGGGAGAAGGGTAACTGGGATGTGATTCCCCAGGGGAGATGTGCGACTGTGAATAGATGTCCCGGGGGAGATGGGTGACTGGGATGTCATATTCCAGAGGAGGTGCGTGACTGGGATATGATTCCCCAGGGGAGATGTGTGACTGGGATGTGATGTTCCAGGAGAGGTGTGTGACTGGGATGTGATGTCCCGGGGGAAATGTGTGACTGGGAAGTGATGTCCCTGGGGAGATGGCTGACTGGTATGTGATATCCCAGGAGAGATGGGTGATTGGGATGTGAGAACGAAAGGGAGATGGGTGATTGGGATGTGATGTCCCAGGGCAGAAGGGAAACTGGGATGTGATTCCCCAGGGGAGATGTGCGACTGGGATGTGATGTGCCCAGGGGAGGTGGGTGACTGGGATGTGATTCCCCAGGGGAGATGTGTGACTGGGATGGGATGTCCCAGGAGAGGTGTGTGACTGGGATGCAATATCCCTGGGGAGAAGGGTGACTGGGATGCAATGTGCCCAGGGGAGATGGGAGTCTGGGATGTGATGTCACTGGGTAGATTTCTGACTTGGATGTGATATCTCAGGGAAGATGGGTGACTGGGATGTGATGTTCCAGGGGAGATGCGTGACTGCGATGTGATTCCCCAGGGGAGATGGCTGACTGGGATGTGATGTTCCAAGGGAGATGTGTGACTGGAATGTGATGTCCCGGAGGTGATGTGTGAGTGGGATGTGATGTCCCGGGGCAGATGGGTGACTGAGATGTGATGTCCCAGTGGAGATCTCTGACTTGGATGTGATGTCCCCGGGGAGATGTGTGACTGGGATGTGATTCCCCTGGGGAGATGTGTGACTGGGATGTGATGTCCCATGGGAGAAGGGTGACTGGGATGTGATGTCCCCGGGGAGATGTGTGACTGGGATGTGATTCCCCAGGGGAGATATGTGACTGGGATGTGACTCCCCGGGGGGAAATGTGTGACGGGGATGTCATGTCCCAGCGGAGATGTGTGACTGGGATGTGATGTCCCAGGGGAGATGTGTGACTGGGATGTGATGTCCCAGGGGAGAAGGGTGACTGGGATAGAGTGTCCCAGGGGAGAAGGGTGACTGGGATATGATGTCCCAGGGGAGATGGGTGACTGGGATGTGAGTCCCCAGGCGAGATGGGAGACTGGGATGTGATGTCGCTGGGGACATCTCTGACTGGGATCTGATGTCCCGGGAGAGATGAATGACTGGGATGTGATTCCCCAGCGGAGATGGATGACTGGGATGTGATTCCCCAGCGGAGATGTGTGACTGGGATGTGATGTCCCAGGGGAGGTGTTTGACTGGGATGTGATATCCCAGGGGAGATGGGTGATTCGGATGTGATAACCAGGGGAGATGGGTGACTCAGATGTGATGTCCCTGTGGAGATCTCTGACTTGGATGTGATGTCCCCAGGAAGATGTGTGACTGGGATGTGATTCCCCTGGGGAGATATGTGACGGAATGCGATGTCCCAGGGGAGATGTGTGACTGGGATGCGACGTCCCAGGGGAGAAGGGTGACTGCGATGTGATGTCCCCGGGGAGATGTGTGACTGGGATGTGATGTTCCAGGAGAGATGTGTGACTGGGATGTGATGTCCCATGGGAGAAGGGTGACTGGGATGTGATGTCCCCGGGTCGATGTGTGACTAGGATGTGATTCCCCAGGGGAGATATTTGACTGGGATGTGACTCCCTGGGGTTAAATGTGTGACTGGGATGTCATGTCCCAGCGGTGATGTGTGACTGGGATGTGATGTCCCACGGGAGATGTGTGACTGGGATGTGATGTCCCAGAGGAGAAGGGTGACTGGGATGCAATATCTCAGGGGAGAAGGGTGACTGGGATGCGATGTCCCCAGGGTAGATGGGTGACTGGGATGTGATATCTCAGGGAGATGTGTGTCTGGGATGTGATGTCCGGGGGAGATGGATGACTGGGATGTGATTCCCCAGGGGCGATGGGTGACTGGGATGTAATGTCCCTGTGGAGATCTCTGACTTGGATGTGACGTCCCCAGGAAGATGTGTGAGTGGGATGTGATTCCCCTGCGGAGATATGTGACGGAATGCGATGTCCCAGGGGAGATGTGTGACTTTGATGTGATGTCCCGGGGGAGATGGATGACTGGGATGTGATTCCCCAGCGGAGATGTGTGACTGGGATGTGATGTCACTGGGTAGATCTCTGATTGGGATGTGATGTCCCAGGGAAGATGGGTGACTGGGATGTGATATCTCAGGGAGATGTGTGTCTGGGATGTGATGTACCAGGGGAGATGGCTGACTGGGATGTGATTTCCCTGACGAGATGTGTGACTGGGATGCGATTTCCCAGGGGAGATGTGTGACTGGGATGTGATGTTCCAGGAGAGGTGTGTGAATGGGATGTGATATCTCGGGGGGTATGTGTGACTGGGATGTGATGTCCCCGGGGAGATGTTTAACTGGGATATGATATCCCAGGGGAGATGGGTGACTGGGATGTCATATTCCAGAGGAGGTGCGTGACTGGGATATGATTCCCCAGGGGAGATGTGTGACTGGGATGTTATGTTCCAGGAGAGGTGTGTGACTGGGATGTGATGTCCCGGAGGATATGTGTGACTGGGATGTGATATTCCTGGTAAGTTGGGTGATTGGGATATGATAACCCAGGGGAGATGGGTGACTGGGATGTGATGTCCCAGGGGAGAAGGGTAACTGGAATGTGATTCTCCAGGGGAGATGTGCGACTGGGATGTGATGTCCCGGGGGAGATGGGTGACTGGGATGTCATATTCCAGCGGAGATACGTTACTGGGATATGATTCCCCAGGGGAGATGTGTGACTGGGATGGGATGTCCCAGGAGAGGTGTGTGACTGGGATGCAATATCCCTGGGGAGAAGGGTGACTGGGATGCGATGTGCCCAGGGGAGATGTGTGACCTGGATGTTATTCCCCAGGGGAGATGGGAGACTGGGATGTGATGTCACTGGGTAGATTTCTGACTGGGATGTGATATCTCAGGGAAGATGGGTGACTGGGATGTGTTGTTCCAGGGGAGATGCGTGACTGCGATGTGATTCCCCAGGGGAGATGGCTGACTGGGATGTGATGTTCCAAGGGAGATGTGTGACTGGAATGTGATGTCCCGGAGGTGATGTGTGAGTGGGATGTGATGTCCCGGAACAGATGGGTGACTGAGATGTGATGTCCCTGTGGAGATCTCTGACTTGGATGTGATGTCCCCGGGGAGATGTGTGACTGGGATGTGATTCCCCTGGGGAGATGTGTGACTGGGATGTGATGTCCCATGGGAGAAGGGTGACTGGGATGTGATGTTCCCGGGGAGATGTGTGACTAAGATGTGATTCCCCAGGCGAGATATGTGACTGGGATGTGACTCCCCGGGGGGAAATGTGTGACTGGGATGTCATGTCCCAGTGCAGATGTGTGACTGGGATGTGATGTCCCAGGGGAGATGTGTGACTGGGATGTGATGTCCCAGGGGAGAAGGGTGACTGGGATGCAATGTCCCAGGGGAGAAGGGTGACTGGGATGTGATGTCCCAGGGGAGATGGGTGACTGGGATGTGATATCTCAGGGAGATGTGTGACTGGGATGAGATTTTCCAGGGGAGATGGCTGACTGGGATGTGATGTCCCAGGGGAGAAGGGTAACTGGGATGTGATTCCCCAGGGGAGATGTGCGACTGTGAATAGATGTCCCGGGGGAGATGGGTGACTGGGATGTCATATTCCAGAGGAGGTGCGTGACTGGGATATGATTCCCCAGGGGAGATGTGTGACTGGGATGTGATGTTCCAGGAGAGGTGTGTGACTGGGATGTGATGTCCCGGGGGAAATGTGTGACTGGGAAGTGATGTCCCTGGGGAGATGGCTGACTGGTATGTGATATCCCAGGAGAGATGGGTGATTGGGATGTGAGAACGAAAGGGAGATGGGTGATTGGGATGTGATGTCCCAGGGCAGAAGGGAAACTGGGATGTGATTCCCCAGGGGAGATGTGCGACTGGGATGTGATGTGCCCAGGGGAGGTGGGTGACTGGGATGTGATTCCCCAGGGGAGATGTGTGACTGGGATGGGATGTCCCAGGAGAGGTGTGTGACTGGGATGCAATATCCCTGGGGAGAAGGGTGACTGGGATGCGATGTGCCCAGGGGAGATGGGAGTCTGGGATGTGATGTCACTGGGTAGATTTCTGACTTGGATGTGATATCTCAGGGAAGATGGGTGACTGGGATGTGATGTTCCAGGGGAGATGTGTGACTGGAATGTGATGTCCCGGAGGTGATGTGTGACTGGGATGTGATGTCCCGGGGGAGATGGGTGACTGGAATGTGTTTCCCCAGGAGAGATGTGTGACTGGGATGTGATGATGTTCCAGGTGAGATTTGTGACTGCCATGTGATATCCCGGAGGTGATGAGTGACTGGCACGTGATGTCCTGGGGCAGATGGGTGACTGGGATGTGATTCCCAACCGGAGAAATGTGACTGGGATGTGATGTCCCAGGGGAGAAGGTTACTGGGATATTATGTCCCCATGGGAGATGTGTGACTGGGATGTGTTGTCCCAGGGGAGATATGTGACTGGGATTTGACTCCCCAGGGGGAGAAGTGTGATTGGGATGTGATACCCGGGGTAGATGTGTGACTGGGATGTGATGTCCCAGGGGAGATGTTTGACTGGGATGTGATATTCCAGGGGAGATGTTTGACTGGGATGAGATATTCCAGGGGAGATGCGTGAATGGGATGTGATTCCCCAGGGGAGATGGGTGACTGGGATGTGATGTTCCAGGGGAGATGGGTGACTGGAATGTGGTGTCCCGGAGGTGATGTGTGACATGGGATGTGATGTCCCGGGGGAGATGGGTGACTGGAATATGATTCCCCAGGGGAGATGTGTGACTGGGATGTTATGTCCCAGGGGAGATGTTTGACTGGGATGTGATATCCCAGGGGAGATGGGTGATTGGGATGTGATAACCCAGGGGAGATGGGTGACTGGGAAGTGATATCCCAGGGGAGAAGGGTAACTAGGATGTGATTCCCCAGCGGAGATCTGCGACTGGGATGTGATATCCCGGAGGTGATGTGTGACTGGGATGTGATGTTCAAGGGGAGATGGTGACTGAGATGTGATTTCCCTGGGGAGATGGATGACTGTGATGTGATTCCCAAGGGGCGATGGGTGACTGGGATGTGACCTTCCAGGTGTGGTGTGTGCTGGGATGTTATGTACCAGGGCAGATGTGTGACTGGGATGTGATTCCCCAGGCGAGATGGATGACTGAGATGTGATACCGCAGTGAAGACGTGTAACTGGGATGTGATGTCCCAGGAGAGATGGGTGACTGAGATGTGATTGCCCAGGGGAGATGTGTGTTACTAGGATGTCATTCCCAGGGGAGATGTCTTATTGTGTGTGATTTCCCGGGGGAGGTGGGTGACTGAGATGCGATGTCCCAGGGGAGATGTATGACTGGGACATGATGTCCCGGAGGTGATGTTTGACTGGGATGTGATGTCCCAGGGGAGATGCGGACTGACATGTGATTTCCCAGGGGAGATGAGTGACTGGGATATGATTCCCAGAGGAGATGTGTGACTGGGATGTGATGTCCCGGGGGTGATGGGTGACTGGGATGTGACATTCCAGCTGTGGTGTGTGCTGGGATGTGATGTCCCAGGGGAGATGGGTGACTGGGATGTGAGACCCCAGGGGAGATGCAAGACTGGGATGTGATGTCGCTGGGGAGATCTCTGACTGGGATCTGATGTCCCGGGAGAGATGGGTGACTGAGATGTGATGGCCCATGGGAGAAGGGTGACTGGGATGCAAAGTCTCAGGGGAGAAGGGTGACTGGATTGCGATGTCCCCAGGGGAGATGGGTGACTGGGATGTGATTCCCCAGGGGAGATGGCAGACTGGGATGTGATGTCACTGGGTAGATCTCTGACTGGGATGCGACGTCCCAGGGGAGAAGGGTGACTGGGATGTGATGTCCCTGGGGAGATGTGTGACTAGGATGTGATTCCCCAGGGGAGATATGTGACTGGGATGTGACTCCCCGGGGAGAAATGTGTGACTGGGATGTCATGTCCCAGCGGAGATATGGTGACTGGGATGTGATGTCCGAGGGGAGATGTGTGACTTAGATGTGATGTCCCAGGGGAGAAGGGTGACTGGGATGCAATGTCCCAGGGGAAAAGGGTGACTGGGACATGATGTCCCAGGGGAGATGGGTTTCTGGGATGTGATGTCCCAGGGGAGATGTGTGACTGGGATGTGATGTCCCAGGGGAGGAAAGTGACTGGGATGCAATGTCCCAGGGGAGAAGAGTGACTGGGATGCGATGTCCCAAGGGGAGATGGGTGACTGGGACGTGATTCCCCAGGGGAGATGGGAGACTGGGATTGATGTCACTGGGTAGATATCTGACTGGGATGTGATGTCCCAGGGGAGATGGGTGACTGGGATGTGATATCTCAGGGTGATGTGTGTCTGGGATGTGATGTCCCAGGAGAGATGGCTGACTGGGATGTGATTTCCCAGAGGAGATGTGTGACTGGGATGCGATTTCCCAGGGGAGATATGTGACTGGGATGTGATGTTCCAGGAGAGGTGTGTGCCTGGGATGTGATGTCCCGGGGGATATGTGTGACTGGGATGTGATGTCCCTGGGGAGATGGCTGACTGGGATGTGATATTCCTGGTGAGATGGGTGATTGGGATATGATAACCCAGGGGAGATGGGTGACTGGGATGTGATGTCCCAGGGGAGGAGAGTGTCTGGGATGCAAAGTCCCCGGGGAGAAGGGTGACTGGGATGCGATGTCCCAAGGGGAGATGGGTGACTGGGACGTGATTCCCCAGGGGAGATGGGAGAATGGGATGTGATGTCACTGGGTAGATATCTGACTGGGATGTGATGTCCCGCGGGAGATGGGTTACTGGGAAGTGATGTTCCAGGGGAGATGTGTGACAGGCATGTGATACCCCTGGGGAGACATGTGACGGAATGCGATCTCCCAGGGGAGATGTGTGACTGGGATGCGACGTCCCAGGGGAGATGTGTGACTTTGATGTGATGTCCCGGGGCAGATGGATGACTGGGATGTGATTCCCCAGCGGAGATGTGTGACTGGGATGTGATGTCCCCGGGGAGATGTGTGACTAGGATGTGATTCCCCAGGGAAGATATGTGACTGGGATGTGACTCCCCGGGGGGAAATGTGTGACTGGGATGTCATGTCCCAGCGGAGATGTGTGACTGGGATGTGATGTCCCAGGGGAGAAGGGTGACTGGGATAGAATGTCCCAGGGGAGAAGGGTGACTGGGATATTATCTCCCAGGGGAGATGGGTGACTGGGATGTGAGTCCCCAGGCGAGATGGGAGACTGGGATGTGATGTCGCTGGGGACATCTCTGACTGGGATCTGATGTCCCGGGAGAGATGAATGACTGGGATGTGATTCCCCAGCGGAGATCGATGACTGGGATGTGATTCCCCAGCGGAGATGTGTGACTGGGATGTGATGTCCCAGGGGAGATGTTTGACTGGGATGTGATATCCCAGGGGAGATGGGTGATTCGGATGTGATAACCAGGGGAGATGGGTGACTCAGATGTGATGTCCCTGTGGAGATCTCTGACTTGGATGTGATGTCCCCAGGAAGATGTGTGACTGGGATGTGATTCCCCTGGGGAGATATGTGACGGAATGCGATGTCCCAGGGGAGATGTGTGACTGGGATGCGACGTCCCAGGGGATAAGGGTGACTGCGATGTGATGTCCCCGGGGAGATGTGTGACTGGGATGTGATGTTCCAGGAGAGATGTGTGACTGGGATGTGATGTCCCATGGGAGAAGGGTGACTGGGATGTGATGTCCCCGGGTCGATGTGTGACTAGGATGTGATTCCCCAGGGGAGATATTTGACTGGGATGTGACTCCCCGGGGTTAAATGTGTGACTGGGATGTCATGTCCCAGCGGTGATGTGTGACTGGGATGTGATGTCCCACGGGAGATGTGTGACTGGGATGTGATGTCCCAGAGGAGAAGGGTGACTGGGATGCAATATCTCAGGGGAGAAGGGTGACTGGGATGCGATGTCCCCAGGGTAGATGGGTGACTGGGATGTGATATCTCAGAGAGATGTGTGTCTGGGATGTGATGTCCGGGGGAGATGGATGACTGGGATGTGATTCCCCAGGGGCGATGGGTGACTGGGATGTGATGTCCCTGTGGAGATCTCTGACTTGGATGTGATGTCCCCAGGAAGATGTGTGAGTGGGATGTGATTCCCCTGCGGAGATATGTGACGGAATGCGATGTCCCAGGGGAGATGTGTGACTTTGATGTGATGTCCCGGGGGAGATGGATGACTGGGATGTGATTCCCCAGCGGAGATGTGTGACTGGGATGTGATGTCACTGGGTAGATCTCTGATTGGGATGTGATGTCCCAGGGAAGATGGGTGACTGGGATGTGATATCTCAGGGAGATGTGTGTCTGGGATGTGATGTGCCCAGGGGAGGTGGGTGACTGGGATGTGATTCCCCAGGGGAGATGTGTGACTGGGATGGGATGTCCCAGGAGAGGTGTGTGACTGGGATGCAATATCCCTGGGGAGAAGGGTGACTGGGATGCGATGTGCCCAGGGGAGATGGGAGTCTGGGATGTGAAGTCACTGGGTAGATTTCTGACTTGGATGTGATATCTCAGGGAAGATGGGTGACTGGGATGTGATGTTCCAGGGGAGATGCGTGACTGCGATGTGATTCCCCAGGGGAGATGGCTGACTGGGATGTGATGTTCCAAGGGAGATGTGTGACTGGAATATGATGTCCTGGAGGTGATGTGTGAGTGGGATGTGATGTCCCGGGGCAGATGGGTGACTGAGATGTGATGTCCCAGTGGAGATCTCTGACTTGGATGTGATGTCCCCGGGGAGATGTGTGACTGGGATGTGATTCCCCTGGGGAGATGTGTGACTGGGATGTGATGTCCCATGGGAGAAGGGTGACTGGGATGTGATGTCCCCGGGGAGATGTGTGACTGGGATGTGATTCCCCAGGGGAGATATGTGACTGGGATGTGACTCCCCGGGGGGAAATGTGTGACGGGGATGTCATGTCCCAGCGGAGATGTGTGACTGGGATGTGATGTCCCAGGGGAGATGTGTGACTGGGATGTGATGTCCCAGGGGAGATGTGTGACTGGGATGTGATGTCCCAGGGGAGAAGGGTGACTGGGATAGAGTGTCCCAGGGGAGAAGGGTGACTGGGATATGATGTCCCAGGGGAGATGGGTGACTGGGATGTGAGTCCCCAGGCGAGATGGGAGACTGGGATGTGATGTCGCTGGGGACATCTCTGACTGGGATCTGATGTCCCGGGAGAGATGAATGACTGGGATGTGATTCCCCAGCGGAGATGGATGACTGGGATGTGATTCCCCAGCGGAGATGTGTGACTGGGATGTGATGTCCCAGGGGAGGTGTTTGACTGGGATGTGATATCCCAGGGGAGATGGGTGATTCGGATGTGATAACCAGGGGAGATGGGTGACTCAGATGTGATGTCCCTGTGGAGATCTCTGACTTGGATGTGATGTCCCCAGGAAGATGTGTGACTGGGATGTGATTCCCCTGGGGAGATATGTGACGGAATGCGATGTCCCAGGGGAGATGTGTGACTGGGATGCGACGTCCCAGGGGAGAAGGGTGACTGCGATGTGATGTCCCCGGGGAGATGTGTGACTGGGATGTGATGTTCCAGGAGAGATGTGTGACTGGGATGTGATGTCCCATGGGAGAAAGGTGACTGGGATGTGATGTCCCCGGGTCGATGTGTGACTAGGATGTGATTCCCCAGGGGAGATATTTGACTGGGATGTGACTCCCTGGGGTTAAATGTGTGACTGGGATGTCATGTCCCAGCGGTGATGTGTGACTGGGATGTGATGTCCCACGGGAGATGTGTGACTGGGATGTGATGTCCCAGAGGAGAAGGGTGACTGGGATGCAATATGTCAGGGGAGAAGGGTGACTGGGATGCGATGTCCCCAGGGTAGATGGGTGACTGGGATGTGATATCTCAGGGAGATGTGTGTCTGGGATGTGATGTCCGGGGGAGATGGATGACTGGGATGTGATTCCCCAGGGGCGATGGGTGACTGGGATGTAATGTCCCTGTGGAGATCTCTGACTTGGATGTGACGTCCCCAGGAAGATGTGTGAGTGGGATGTGATTCCCCTGCGGAGATATGTGACGGAATGCGATGTCCCAGGGGAGATGTGTGACTTTGATGTGATGTCCCGGGGGAGATGGATGACTGGGATGTGATTCCCCAGCGGAGATGTGTGACTGGGATGTGATGTCACTGGGTAGATCTCTGATTGGGATGTGATGTCCCAGGGAAGATGGGTGACTGGGATGTGATATCTCAGGGAGATGTGTGTCTGGGATGTGATGTACCAGGGGAGATGGCTGACTGGGATGTGATTTCCCTGACGAGATGTGTGACTGGGATGCGATTTCCCAGGGGAGATGTGTGACTGGGATGTGATGTTCCAGGAGAGGTGTGTGAATGGGATGTGATATCTCGGGGGGTATGTGTGACTGGGATGTGATGTCCCCGGGGAGATGTTTAACTGGGATATGATATCCCAGGGGAGATGGGTGACTGGGATGTCATATTCCAGAGGAGGTGCGTGACTGGGATATGATTCCCCAGGGGAGATGTGTGACTGGGATGTTATGTTCCAGGAGAGGTGTGTGACTGGGATGTGATGTCCCGGAGGATATGTGTGACTGGGATGTGATATTCCTGGTAAGTTGGGTGATTGGGATATGATAACCCAGGGGAGATGGGTGACTGGGATGTGATGTTCCAGGGGAGAAGGGTAACTGGAATGTGATTCTCCAGGGGAGATGTGCGACTGGGATGTGATGTCCCGGGGGAGATGGGTGACTGGGATGTCATATTCCAGCGGAGATACGTTACTGGGATATGATTCCCCAGGGGAGATGTGTGACTGGGAGGGATGTCCCAGGAGAGGTGTGTGACTGGGATGCAATATCCCTGGGGAGAAGGGTGACTGGGATGCGATGTGCCCAGGGGAGATGTGTGACCTGGATGTTATTCCCCAGGGGAGATGGGAGACTGGGATGTGATGTCACTGGGTAGATTTCTGACTGGGATGTGATATCTCAGGGAAGATGGGTGACTGGGATGTGTTGTTCCAGGGGAGATGCGTGACTGCGATGTGATTCCCCAGGGGAGATGGCTGACTGGGATGTGATGTTCCAAGGGAGATGTGTGACTGGAATGTGATGTCCCGGAGGTGATGTGTGAGTGGGATGTGATGTCCCGGAACAGATGGGTGACTGAGATGTGATGTCCCTGTGGAGATCTCTGACTTGGATGTGATGTCCCCGGGGAGATGTGTGACTGGGATGTGATTCCCCTGGGGAGATGTGTGACTGGGATGTGATGTCCCATGGGAGAAGGGTGACTGGGATGTGATGTTCCCGGGGAGATGTGTGACTAAGATGTGATTCCCCAGGCGAGATATGTGACTGGGATGTGACTCCCCGGGGGGAAATGTGTGACTGGGATGTCATGTCCCAGTGCAGATGTGTGACTGGGATGTGATGTCCCAGGGGAGATGTGTGACTGGGATGTGATGTCCCAGGGGAGAAGGGTGACTGGGATGCAATGTCCCAGGGGAGAAGGGTGACTGGGATGTGATGTCCCAGGGGAGATGGGTGACTGGGATGTGATATCTCAGGGAGATGTGTGACTGGGATGAGATTTTCCAGGGGAGATGGCTGACTGGGATGTGATGTCCCAGGGGAGAAGGGTAACTGGGATGTGATTCCCCAGGGGAGATGTGCGACTGTGAATAGATGTCCCGGGGGAGATGGGTGACTGGGATGTCATATTCCAGAGGAGGTGCGTGACTGGGATATGATTCCCCAGGGGAGATGTGTGACTGGGATGTGATGTTCCAGGAGAGGTGTGTGACTGGGATGTGATGTCCCGGGGGAAATGTGTGACTGGGAAGTGATGTCCCTGGGGAGATGGCTGACTGGTATGTGATATCCCAGGAGAGATGGGTGATTGGGATGTGAGAACGAAAGGGAGATGGGTGATTGGGATGTGATGTCCCAGGGCAGAAGGGAAACTGGGATGTGATTCCCCAGGGGAGATGTGCGACTGGGATGTGATGTGCCCAGGGGAGGTGGGTGACTGGGATGTGATTCCCCAGGGGAGATGTGTGACTGGGATGGGATGTCCCAGGAGAGGTGTGTGACTGGGATGCAATATCCCTGGGGAGAAGGGTGACTGGGATGCGATGTGCCCAGGGGAGATGGGAGTCTGGGATGTGATGTCACTGGGTAGATTTCTGACTTGGATGTGATATCTCAGGGAAGATGGGTGACTGGGATGTCATGTTCCAGGGGAGATGCGTGACTGCGATGTGATTCCCCAGGGGAGATGGCTGACTGGGATGTGATGTTCCAAGGGAGATGTGTGACTGGAATGTGATGTCCCGGAGGTGATGTGTGAGTGGGATGTGATGTCCCGGGGCAGATGGGTGACTGAGATGTGATGTCCCAGTGGAGATCTCTGACTTGGATGTGATGTCCCCGGGGAGATGTGTGACTGGGATGTGATTCCCCTGGGGAGATGTGTGACTGGGATGTGATGTCCCATGGGAGAAGGGTGACTGGGATGTGATGTCCCCGGGGAGATGTGTGACTGGGATGTGATTCCCCAGGGGAGATATGTGACTGGGATGTGACTCCCCGGGGGGAAATGTGTGACGGGGATGTCATGTCCCAGCGGAGATGTGTGACTGGGATGTGATGTCCCAGGGGAGATGTGTGACTGGGATGTGATGTCCCAGGGGAGAAGGGTGACTGGGATAGAGTGTCCCAGGGGAGAAGGGTGACTGGGATATGATGTCCCAGGGGAGATGGGTGACTGGGATGTGAGTCCCCAGGCGAGATGGGAGACTGGGATGTGATGTCGCTGGGGACATCTCTGACTGGGATCTGATGTCCCGGGAGAGATGAATGACTGGGATGTGATTCCCCAGCGGAGATGGATGACTGGGATGTGATTCCCCAGCGGAGATGTGTGACTGGGATGTGATGTCCCAGGGGAGGTGTTTGACTGGGATGTGATATCCCAGGGGAAATGGGTGATTCGGATGTGATAACCAGGGGAGATGGGTGACTCAGATGTGATGTCCCTGTGGAGATCTCTGACTTGGATGTGATGTCCCCAGGAAGATGTGTGACTGGGATGTGATTCCCCTGGGGAGATATGTGACGGAATGCGATGTCCCAGGGGAGATGTGTGACTGGGATGCGACGTCCCAGGGGAGAAGGGTGACTGCGATGTGATGTCCCCGGGGAGATGTGTGACTGGGATGTGATGTTCCAGGAGAGATGTGTGACTGGGATGTGATGTCCCATGGGAGAAGGGTGACTGGGATGTGATGTCCCCGGGTCGATGTGTGACTAGGATGTGATTCCCCAGGGGAGATATTTGACTGGGATGTGACTCCCTGGGGTTAAATGTGTGACTGGGATGTCATGTCCCAGCGGTGATGTGTGACTGGGATGTGATGTCCCACGGGAGATGTGTGACTGGGATGTGATGTCCCAGAGGAGAAGGGTGACTGGGATGCAATATCTCAGGGGAGAAGGGTGACTGGGATGCGATGTCCCCAGGGTAGATGGGTGACTGGGATGTGATATCTCAGGGAGATGTGTGTCTGGGATGTGATGTCCGGGGGAGATGGATGACTGGGATGTGATTCCCCAGGGGCGATGGGTGACTGGGATGTAATGTCCCTGTGGAGATCTCTGACTTGGATGTGACGTCCCCAGGAAGATGTGTGAGTGGGATGTGATTCCCCTGCGGAGATATGTGACGGAATGCGATGTCCCAGGGGAGATGTGTGACTTTGATGTGATGTCCCGGGGGAGATGGATGACTGGGATGTGATTCCCCAGCGGAGATGTGTGACTGGGATGTGATGTCACTGGGTAGATCTCTGATTGGGATGTGATGTCCCAGGGAAGATGGGTGACTGGGATGTGATATCTCAGGGAGATGTGTGTCTGGGATGTGATGTACCAGGGGAGATGGCTGACTGGGATGTGATTTCCCTGACGAGATGTGTGACTGGGATGTGATTTCCCAGGGGAGATGTGTGACTGGGATGTGATGTTCCAGGAGAGGTGTGTGAATGGGATGTGATATCTCGGGGGGTATGTGTGACTGGGATGTGATGTCCCCGGGGAGATGTTTAACTGGGATATGATATCCCAGGGGAGATGGGTGACTGGGATGTCATATTCCAGAGGAGGTGCGTGACTGGGATATGATTCCCCAGGGGAGATGTGTGACTGGGATGTTATGTTCCAGGAGAGGTGTGTGACTGGGATGTGATGTCCCGGAGGATATGTGTGACTGGGATGTGATATTCCTGGTAAGTTGGGTGATTGGGATATGATAACCCAGGGGAGATGGGTGACTGGGATGTGATGTCCCAGGGGAGAAGGGTAACTGGAATGTGATTCTCCAGGGGAGATGTGCGACTGGGATGTGATGTCCCGGGGGAGATGGGTGACTGGGATGTCATATTCCAGCGGAGATACGTTACTGGGATATGATTCCCCAGGGGAGATGTGTGACTGGGATGGGATGTCCCAGGAGAGGTGTGTGACTGGGATGCAATATCCCTGGGGAGAAGGGTGACTGGGATGCGATGTGCCCAGGGGAGATGTGTGACCTGGATGTTATTCCCCAGGGGAGATGGGAGACTGGGATGTGATGTCACTGGGTAGATTTCTGACTGGGATGTGATATCTCAGGGAAGATGGGTGACTGGGATGTGTTGTTCCAGGGGAGATGCGTGACTGCGATGTGATTCCCCAGGGGAGATGGCTGACTGGGATGTGATGTTCCAAGGGAGATGTGTGACTGGAATGTGATGTCCCGGAGGTGATGTGTGAGTGGGATGTGATGTCCCGGAACAGATGGGTGACTGAGATGTGATGTCCCTGTGGAGATCTCTGACTTGGATGTGATGTCCCCGGGGAGATGTGTGACTGGGATGTGATTCCCCTGGGGAGATGTGTGACTGGGATGTGATGTCCCATGGGAGAAGGGTGACTGGGATGTGATGTTCCCGGGGAGATGTGTGACTAAGATGTGATTCCCCAGGCGAGATATGTGACTGGGATGTGACTCCCCGGGGGGAAATGTGTGACTGGGATGTCATGTCCCAGTGCAGATGTGTGACTGGGATGTGATGTCCCAGGGGAGATGTGTGACTGGGATGTGATGTCCCAGGGGAGAAGGGTGACTGGGATGCAATGTCCCAGGGGAGAAGGGTGACTGGGATGTGATGTCCCAGGGGAGATGGGTGACTGGGATGTGATATCTCAGGGAGATGTGTGACTGGGATGAGATTTTCCAGGGGAGATGGCTGACTGGGATGTGATGTCCCAGGGGAGAAGGGTAACTGGGATGTGATTCCCCAGGGGAGATGTGCGACTGTGAATAGATGTCCCGGGGGAGATGGGTGACTGGGATGTCATATTCCAGAGGAGGTGCGTGACTGGGATATGATTCCCCAGGGGAGATGTGTGACTGGGATGTGATGTTCCAGGAGAGGTGTGTGACTGGGATGTGATGTCCCGGGGAAATGTGTGACTGGGAAGTGATGTCCCTGGGGAGATGGCTGACTGGTATGTGATATCCCAGGAGAGATGGGTGATTGGGATGTGAGAACGAAAGGGAGATGGGTGATTGGGATGTGATGTCCCAGGGCAGAAGGGAAACTGGGATGTGATTCCCCAGGGGAGATGTGCGACTGGGATGTGATGTGCCCAGGGGAGGTGGGTGACTGGGATGTGATTCCCCAGGGGAGATGTGTGACTGGGATGGGATGTCCCAGGAGAGGTGTGTGACTGGGATGCAATATCCCTGGGGAGAAGGGTGACTGGGATGCAATGTGCCCAGGGGAGATGGGAGTCTGGGATGTGATGTCACTGGGTAGATTTCTGACCTTGGATGTGATATCTCAGGGAAGATGGGTGACTGGGATGTGATGTTCCAGGGGAGATGCGTGACTGCGATGTGATTCCCCAGGGGAGATGGCTGACTGGGATGTGATGTTCCAAGGGAGATGTGTGACTGGAATGTGATGTCCCGGAGGTGATGTGTGAGTGGGATGTGATGTCCCGGGGCAGATGGGTGACTGAGATGTGATGTCCCAGTGGAGATCTCTGACTTGGATGTGATGTCCCCGGGGAGATGTGTGACTGGGATGTGATTCCCCTGGGGAGATGTGTGACTGGGATGTGATGTCCCATGGGAGAAGGGTGACTGGGATGTGATGTGTCCCCGGGGAGATGTGTGACTGGGATGTGATTCCCCAGGGGAGGATATGTGACTGGGATGTGACTCCCCGGGGGGAAATGTGTGACGGGGATGTCATGTCCCAGCGGAGATGTGTGACTGGGATGTGATGTCCCAGGGGAGATGTGTGACTGGGATGTGATGTCCCAGGGGAGAAGGGTGACTGGATAGGAGTGTCCCAGGGGAGAAGGGTGACTGGGATATGATGTCCCAGGGGAGATGGGTGACTGGGATGTGAGTCCCCAGGCGAGATGGGAGACATGGGATGTTGATGTCGCTAGGGGACATCTCTGACTGGGATCTGATGTCCCGGGAGAGATGAATGACTGGGATGTGATTCCCCAGCGGAGATGGATGACTGGGATGTGATTCCCCAGCGGAGATGTGTGACTGGGATGGTGATGTCCCAGGGGAGGTGTTTGACTGGGATGTGATATCCCAGGGGAGATGGGTGATTCGGATGTGATAACCAGGGGAGATGGGTGACTCAGATGTGATGTCCCTGTGGAGATCTCTGACTTGGATGTGATGTCCCAGGAAGATGTGTGACTGGGATGTGATTCCCCTGGGGAGATTATGTGACGGAATGCGATGTCCCAGGGGAGATGTGTGACTGGGATGCGACGTCCCAGGGGAGAAGGGTGACTGCGATGTGATGTCCCCGGGGAGATGTGTGACTGGGATGTGATGTTCCAGGAGAGATGTGTGACTGGGATGTGATGTCCCATGGGAGAAGGGTGACTGGGATGTGATGTCCCCGGGTCGATGTGTGACTAGGATGTGATTCCCCAGGGGAGATATTTGACTGGGATGTGACTCCCTGGGGGTTAAATGTGTGACTGGGATGTCATGTCCCAGCGGTGATGTGTGACTGGGATGTGATGTCCCACGGGAGATGTGTGACTGGGGATGTGATGTCCCAGAGGAGAAAGGGGTGACTGGGATGCAATATCTCAGGGGGAGAAGGGTGACTGGGATGCGATGTCCCCAGGGTAGATGGGTGACTGGGATGTTGATATCTCAGGGAGATGTGTGTCTGGGATGTGATGTCCGGGGGAGATGGATGACTGGGATGTGATTCCCCAGGGGCGATGGGTGACTGGGATGTAATGTCCCTGTGGAGATCTCTGACTTGGATGATGTGACGTCCCCAGGAAGATGTGTGAGTGGGATGTGATTCCCCTGCGGAGATATGTGACGGAATGCGATGTCCCAGGGGAGATGTGTGACTTTGATCTGTGATGTCCGGGGGAGATGGATGACTGGGATGTGATTCCCCAGCGGAGATGTGTGACTGGGATGTGATGTCACTGGGTAGATCTCTGATTGGGATGTGATGTCCCAGGGAAGATGGGTGACTGGGATTGTGATATCTCAGGGAGATGTGTGTCTGGGATGTGATGTACCAGGGGAGATGGCGCTGACTGGGATGTGATTTCCCTGACGAGATGTGTGACTGGGATGCGATTTCCCAGGGGAGATGTGTGACTGGGATGTGATGTTCCAGGAGAGGTGTGTGAATGGGATGTGATATCTCGGGGGGTATGTTGTGACTGGGATGTGATGTCCCCGGGGAGATGTTTAACTGGGATATGATATCCCAGGGGAGATGGGTGACTGGGATGTCATATTCCAGAGGAGGTGCGTGACTGGGATATGATTCCCCAGGGGAGATGTGTGACTGGGATGTTATTGTTCCAGGAGAGGTGTGTGACTGGGATGTGATGTCCGGAGGATATGTGTGACTGGGATGTGATATTCCTGGTAAGTTGGGTGATTGGGATATGATAACCCAGGGGAGATGGGTGACTGGATGTGATGTCCCAGGGGAGAAGGGTAACTGGAATGTGATTCTCCAGGGGAGATGTGCGACTGGGATGTGATGTCCCGGGGGAGATGGGTGACTGGGATGTCATATTCCAGCGGAGATACGTTACTGGGATATGATTCCCCAGGGGAGATGTGTGACTGGGATGGGATGTCCCAGGAGAGGTGTGTGACTGGGATGCAATATCCCTGGGGAGAAGGGTGACTGGGATGCGATGTGCCCAGGGGAGATGTGTGACCTGGATGTTATTCCCCAGGGGAGATGGGGAGACTGGGATGTGATGTCACTGGGTAGATTTCTGACTGGGATGTGATATCTCAGGGAAGATGGGTGACTGGGATGTGTTTGTTCCAGGGGAGATGCGTCGACTGCGATGTGATTCCCCAGGGGAGATGAGCTGACTGGATGAGTGATGTTCCAAGGGAGATGTGTGACTGGAATGTGATGTCCCGGAGGTGATGTCAGTGAGTGGGATGTTGATGTCCCGGAACAGATGGGTGACTGAGATGTGATGTCCCTGTGGAGATCTCTGACTTGGATGTGATTGTCCCCGGGGAGATGTGTGACTGGGATGTGATTCCCCTGGCGGAGATGTGTGACTCAGGGATGTGATGTCCCATGGGAGAAGGGTGACTGGGATGTGATGTTCCCGGGGAGATGTGTGACTAAGATGTGATTCCCCAGGCGAGATATGTGACTGGGATGTGACTCCCCGGGGGGAAATGTGTGACTGGGATGTCATGTCCCAGTTGCAGATGTGTGACTGGGATGTGATGTCCCAGGGGAGATGTGTGACTGGGATGTGATGTCCCAGGGGAGAAGGGTGACTGGGGATGCAATGTCCCAGGGGAGAAGGGTGACTGGGATGCAATGTCCCAGGGGAGAAGGGTGACTGGGATGTGATGTCCCAGGGGAGAAGGGTAACTGGGATGTGATTCCCCAGGGGAGATGTGCGACTGTGAATAGATGTCCCGGGGGAGATGGGTGACTGTGATGTCATATTCCAGAGGAGGTGCGTGACTGGGATATCGATTCCCCAGGGGAGATGTGTGACTGGGATGTGATGTTTCCAGGAGAGTGTGTGTGACTGGGATGTGATGTCCCGGGGAAATGTGTGACTGGGAAGTGATGTCCCTGGGGAGATGGCTGACTGGATGTGAGAACGAAAGGGAGATGGGTGATTGGGATGTGATGTCCCAGGGCAGAAGGGAAACTGGGATGTGATTCCCCAGGGGAGATGTGCGACTGGGATGTGATGTGCCCAGGGGAGGTGGGTGACTGGGATGTGATTCCCCAGGGGAGATGTGTGACTGGGATGGGATGTCCCAGGAGAGGTGTGTGACTGGGATGCAATATCCCTGGGGAGAAGGGTGACTGGGATGCGATGTGCCCAGGGGAGATGGGAGTCTGGGATGTGATGTCACTGGGTAGATTTCTGACTTGGATGTGATATCTCAGGGAAGATGGGTGACTGGGATGTGATGTTCCAGGGGAGATGCGTGACTGCGATGTGATTCCCCAGGGGAGATGGCTGACTGGGATGTGATGTTCCAAGGGAGATGTGTGACTGGAATGTGATGTCCCGGAGGTGATGTGTGAGTGGGATGTGATGTCCCGGGGCAGATGGGTGACTGAGATGTGATGTCCCAGTGGAGATCTCTGACTTGGATGTGATGTCCCCGGGGAGATGTGTGACTGGGATGTGATTCCCCTGGGGAGATGTGTGACTGGGATGTGATGTCCCATGGGAGAAGGGTGACTGGGATGTGATGTCCCCGGGGAGATGTGTGACTGGGATGTGATTCCCCAGGGGAGATATGTGACTGGGATGTGACTCCCCGGGGGGAAATGTGTGACGGGGATGTCATGTCCCAGCGGAGATGTGTGACTGGGATGTGATGTCCCAGGGGAGATGTGTGACTGGGATGTGATGTCCCAGGGGAGAAGGGTGACTGGGATAGAGTGTCCCAGGGGAGAAGGGTGACTGGGATATGATGTTCCAGGGGAGATGGGTGACTGGGATGTGAGTCCCCAGGCGAGATGGGAGACTGGGATGTGATGTCGCTGGGGACATCTCTGACTGGGATCTGATGTCCCGGGAGAGATGAATGACTGGGATGTGATTCCCCAGCGGAGATGGATGACTGGGATGTGATTCCCCAGCGGAGATGTGTGACTGGGATGTGATGTCCCAGGGGAGGTGTTTGACTGGGATGTGATATCCCAGGGGAGATGGGTGATTCGGATGTGATAACCAGGGGAGATGGGTGACTCAGATGTGATGTCCCTGTGGAGATCTCTGACTTGGATGTGATGTCCCCAGGAAGATGTGTGACTGGGATGTGATTCCCCTGGGGAGATATGTGACGGAATGCGATGTCCCAGGGGAGATGTGTGACTGGGATGCGACGTCCCAGGGGAGAAGGGTGACTGCGATGTGATGTCCCCGGGGAGATGTGTGACTGGGATGTGATGTTCCAGGAGAGATGTGTGACTGGGATGTGATGTCCCATGGGAGAAGGGTGACTGGGATGTGATGTCCCCGGGTCGATGTGTGACTAGGATGTGATTCCCCAGGGGAGATATTTGACTGGGATGTGACTCCCTGGGGTTAAATGTGTGACTGGGATGTCATGTCCCAGCGGTGATGTGTGACTGGGATGTGATGTCCCACGGGAGATGTGTGACTGGGATGTGATGTCCCAGAGGAGAAGGGTGACTGGGATGCAATATCTCAGGGGAGAAGGGTGACTGGGATGCGATGTCCCCAGGGTAGATGGGTGACTGGGATGTGATATCTCAGGGAGATGTGTGTCTGGGATGTGATGTCCGGGGGAGATGGATGACTGGGATGTGATTCCCCAGGGGCGATGGGTGACTGGGATGTAATGTCCCTGTGGAGATCTCTGACTTGGATGTGACGTCCCCAGGAAGATGTGTGAGTGGGATGTGATTCCCCTGCGGAGATATGTGACGGAATGCGATGTCCCAGGGGAGATGTGTGACTTTGATGTGATGTCCCGGGGGAGATGGATGACTGGGATGTGATTCCCCAGCGGAGATGTGTGACTGGGATGTGATGTCACTGGGTAGATCTCTGATTGGGATGTGATGTCCCAGGGAAGATGGGTGACTGGGATGTGATATCTCAGGGAGATGTGTGTCTGGGATGTGATGTACCAGGGGAGATGGCTGACTGGGATGTGATTTCCCTGACGAGATGTGTGACTGGGATGCGATTTCCCAGGGGAGATGTGTGACTGGGATGTGATGTTCCAGGAGAGGTGTGTGAATGGGATGTGATATCTCGGGGGGTATGTGTGACTGGGATGTGATGTCCCCGGGGAGATGTTTAACTGGGATATGATATCCCAGGGGAGATGGGTGACTGGGATGTCATATTCCAGAGGAGGTGCGTGACTGGGATATGATTCCCCAGGGGAGATGTGTGACTGGGATGTTATGTTCCAGGAGAGGTGTGTGACTGGGATGTGATGTCCCGGAGGATATGTGTGACTGGGATGTGATATTCCTGGTAAGTTGGGTGATTGGGATATGATAACCCAGGGGAGATGGGTGACTGGGATGTGATGTCCCAGGGGAGAAGGGTAACTGGAATGTGATTCTCCAGGGGAGATGTGCGACTGGGATGTGATGTCCCGGGGGAGATGGGTGACTGGGATGTCATATTCCAGCGGAGATACGTTACTGGGATATGATTCCCCAGGGGAGATGTGTGACTGGGATGGGATGTCCCAGGAGAGGTGTGTGACTGGGATGCAATATCCCTGGGGAGAAGGGTGACTGGGATGCGATGTGCCCAGGGGAGATGTGTGACCTGGATGTTATTCCCCAGGGGAGATGGGAGACTGGGATGTGATGTCACTGGGTAGATTTCTGACTGGGATGTGATATCTCAGGGAAGATGGGTGACTGGGATGTGTTGTTCCAGGGGAGATGCGTGACTGCGATGTGATTCCCCAGGGGAGATGGCTGACTGGGATGTGATGTTCCAAGGGAGATGTGTGACTGGAATGTGATGTCCCGGAGGTGATGTGTGAGTGGGATGTGATGTCCCGGAACAGATGGGTGACTGAGATGTGATGTCCCTGTGGAGATCTCTGACTTGGATGTGATGTCCCCGGGGAGATGTGTGACTGGGATGTGATTCCCCTGGGGAGATGTGTGACTGGGATGTGATGTCCCATGGGAGAAGGGTGACTGGGATGTGATGTTCCCGGGGAGATGTGTGACTAAGATGTGATTCCCCAGGCGAGATATGTGACTGGGATGTGACTCCCCGGGGGGAAATGTGTGACTGGGATGTCATGTCCCAGTGCAGATGTGTGACTGGGATGTGATGTCCCAGGGGAGATGTGTGACTGGGATGTGATGTCCCAGGGGAGAAGGGTGACTGGGATGCAATGTCCCAGGGGAGAAGGGTGACTGGGATGTGATGTCCCAGGGGAGATGGGTGACTGGGATGTGATATCTCAGGGAGATGTGTGACTGGGATGAGATTTTCCAGGGGAGATGGCTGACTGGGATGTGATGTCCCAGGGGAGAAGGGTAACTGGGATGTGATTCCCCAGGGGAGATGTGCGACTGTGAATAGATGTCCCGGGGGAGATGGGTGACTGGGATGTCATATTCCAGAGGAGGTGCGTGACTGGGATATGATTCCCCAGGGGAGATGTGTGACTGGGATGTGATGTTCCAGGAGAGGTGTGTGACTGGGATGTGATGTCCCGGGGGAAATGTGTGACTGGGAAGTGATGTCCCTGGGGAGATGGCTGACTGGTATGTGATATCCCAGGAGAGATGGGTGATTGGGATGTGAGAACGAAAGGGAGATGGGTGATTGGGATGTGATGTCCCAGGGCAGAAGGGAAACTGGGATGTGATTCCCCAGGGGAGATGTGCGACTGGGATGTGATGTGCCCAGGGGAGGTGGGTGACTGGGATGTGATTCCCCAGGGGAGATGTGTGACTGGGATGGGATGTCCCAGGAGAGGTGTGTGACTGGGATGCAATATCCCTGGGGAGAAGGGTGACTGGGATGCGATGTGCCCAGGGGAGATGGGAGTCTGGGATGTGATGTCACTGGGTAGATTTCTGACTTGGATGTGATATCTCAGGGAAGATGGGTGACTGGGATGTGATGTTCCAGGGGAGATGTGTGACTGGAATGTGATGTCCCGGAGGTGATGTGTGACTGGGATGTGATGTCCCGGGGGAGATGGGTGACTGGAATGTGTTTCCCCAGGAGAGATGTGTGACTGGGATGTGATGATGTTCCAGGTGAGATTTGTGACTGCCATGTGATATCCCGGAGGTGATGAGTGACTGGCACGTGATGTCCTGGGGCAGATGGGTGACTGGGATGTGATTCCCAACCGGAGAAATGTGACTGGGATGTGATGTCCCAGGGGAGAAGGTTACTGGGATATTATGTCCCCATGGGAGATGTGTGACTGGGATGTGTTGTCCCAGGGGAGATATGTGACTGGGATTTGACTCCCCAGGGGGAGAAGTGTGATTGGGATGTGATACCCGGGGTAGATGTGTGACTGGGATGTGATGTCCCAGGGGAGATGTTTGACTGGGATGTGATATTCCAGGGGAGATGTTTGACTGGGATGAGATATTCCAGGGGAGATGCGTGAATGGGATGTGATTCCCCAGGGGAGATGGGTGACTGGGATGTGATGTTCCAGGGGAGATGGGTGACTGGAATGTGGTGTCCCGGAGGTGATGTGTGACATGGGATGTGATGTCCCGGGGGAGATGGGTGACTGGAATATGATTCCCCAGGGGAGATGTGTGACTGGGATGTTATGTCCCAGGGGAGATGTTTGACTGGGATGTGATATCCTAGGGGAGATGGGTGATTGGGATGTGATAACCCAGGGGAGATGGGTGACTGGGAAGTGATATCCCAGGGGAGAAGGGTAACTAGGATGTGATTCCCCAGCGGAGATCTGCGACTGGGATGTGATATCCCGGAGGTGATGTGTGACTGGGATGTGATGTTCAAGGGGAGATGGTGACTGAGATGTGATTTCCCTGGGGAGATGGATGACTGTGATGTGATTCCCAAGGGGCGATGGGTGACTGGGATGTGACCTTCCAGGTGTGGTGTGTGCTGGGATGTTATGTACCAGGGCAGATGTGTGACTGGGATGTGATTCCCCAGGCGAGATGGATGACTGAGATGTGATACCGCAGTGAAGACGTGTAACTGGGATGTGATGTCCCAGGAGAGATGGGTGACTGAGATGTGATTGCCCAGGGGAGATGTGTGTTACTAGGATGTCATTCCCAGGGGAGATGTCTTATTGTGTGTGATTTCCCGGGGGAGGTGGGTGACTGAGATGCGATGTCCCAGGGGAGATGTATGACTGGGACATGATGTCCCGGAGGTGATGTTTGACTGGGATGTGATGTCCCAGGGGAGATGCGGACTGACATGTGATTTCCCAGGGGAGATGAGTGACTGGGATATGATTCCCAGAGGAGATGTGTGACTGGGATGTGATGTCCCGGGGGTGATGGGTGACTGGGATGTGACATTCCAGCTGTGGTGTGTGCTGGGATGTGATGTCCCAGGGGAGATGGGTGACTGGGATGTGAGACCCCAGGGGAGATGCAAGACTGGGATGTGATGTCGCTGGGGAGATCTCTGACTGGGATCTGATGTCCCGGGAGAGATGGGTGACTGAGATGTGATGGCCCATGGGAGAAGGGTGACTGGGATGCAAAGTCTCAGGGGAGAAGGGTGACTGGATTGCGATGTCCCCAGGGGAGATGGGTGACTGGGATGTGATTCCCCAGGGGAGATGGCAGACTGGGATGTGATGTCACTGGGTAGATCTCTGACTGGGATGCGACGTCCCAGGGGAGAAGGGTGACTGGGATGTGATGTCCCTGGGGAGATGTGTGACTAGGATGTGATTCCCCAGGGGAGATATGTGACTGGGATGTGACTCCCCGGGGAGAAATGTGTGACTGGGATGTCATGTCCCAGCGGAGATATGGTGACTGGGATGTGATGTCTGAGGGGAGATGTGTGACTTAGATGTGATGTCCCAGGGGAGAAGGGTGACTGGGATGCAATGTCCCAGGGGAAAAGGGTGACTGGGACATGATGTCCCAGGGGAGATGGGTTTCTGGGATGTGATGTCCCAGGGGAGATGTGTGACTGGGATGTGATGTCCCAGGGGAGGAAAGTGACTGGGATGCAATGTCCCAGGGGAGAAGAGTGACTGGGATGCGATGTCCCAAGGGGAGATGGGTGACTGGGACGTGATTCCCCAGGGGAGATGGGAGACTGGGATTGATGTCACTGGGTAGATATCTGACTGGGATGTGATGTCCCAGGGGAGATGGGTGACTGGGATGTGATATCTCAGGGTGATGTGTGTCTGGGATGTGATGTCCCAGGAGAGATGGCTGACTGGGATGTGATTTCCCAGAGGAGATGTGTGACTGGGATGCGATTTCCCAGGGGAGATATGTGACTGGGATGTGATGTTCCAGGAGAGGTGTGTGCCTGGGATGTGATGTCCCGGGGGATATGTGTGACTGGGATGTGATGTCCCTGGGGAGATGGCTGACTGGGATGTGATATTCCTGGTGAGATGGGTGATTGGGATATGATAACCCAGGGGAGATGGGTGACTGGGATGTGATGTCCCAGGGGAGGAGAGTGTCTGGGATGCAAAGTCCCCGGGGAGAAGGGTGACTGGGATGCGATGTCCCAAGGGGAGATGGGTGACTGGGACGTGATTCCCCAGGGGAGATGGGAGAATGGGATGTGATGTCACTGGGTAGATATCTGACTGGGATGTGATGTCCCGCGGGAGATGGGTTACTGGGAAGTGATGTTCCAGGGGAGATGTGTGACAGGCATGTGATACCCCTGGGGAGACATGTGACGGAATGCGATCTCCCAGGGGAGATGTGTGACTGGGATGCGACGTCCCAGGGGAGATGTGTGACTTTGATGTGATGTCCCGGGGCAGATGGATGACTGGGATGTGATTCCCCAGCGGAGATGTGTGACTGGGATGTGATGTCCCCGGGGAGATGTGTGACTAGGATGTGATTCCCCAGGGAAGATATGTGACTGGGATGTGACTCCCCGGGGGGAAATGTGTGACTGGGATGTCATGTCCCAGCGGAGATGTGTGACTGGGATGTGATGTCCCAGGGGAGAAGGGTGACTGGGATAGAATGTCCCAGGGGAGAAGGGTGACTGGGATATTATGTCCCAGGGGAGATGGGTGACTGGGATGTGAGTCCCCAGGCGAGATGGGAGACTGGGATGTGATGTCGCTGGGGACATCTCTGACTGGGATCTGATGTCCCGGGAGAGATGAATGACTGGGATGTGATTCCCCAGCGGAGATGGATGACTGGGATGTGATTCCCCAGCGGAGATGTGTGACTGGGATGTGATGTCCCAGGGGAGATGTTTGACTGGGATGTGATATCCCAGGGGAGATGGGTGATTCGGATGTGATAACCAGGGGAGATGGGTGACTCAGATGTGATGTCCCTGTGGAGATCTCTGACTTGGATGTGATGTCCCCAGGAAGATGTGTGACTGGGATGTGATTCCCCTGGGGAGATATGTGACGGAATGCGATGTCCCAGGGGAGATGTGTGACTGGGATGCGACGTCCCAGGGGATAAGGGTGACTGCGATGTGATGTCCCCGGGGAGATGTGTGACTGGGATGTGATGTTCCAGGAGAGATGTGTGACTGGGATGTGATGTCCCATGGGAGAAGGGTGACTGGGATGTGATGTCCCCGGGTCGATGTGTGACTAGGATGTGATTCCCCAGGGGAGATATTTGACTGGGATGTGACTCCCCGGGGTTAAATGTGTGACTGGGATGTCATGTCCCAGCGGTGATGTGTGACTGGGATGTGATGTCCCACGGGAGATGTGTGGACTGGGATTTGATGTCCCAGAGGAGAAGGGTGACTGGGATGCAATATCTCAGGGGAGAAGGGTGACTGGGATGCGATGTCCCCAGGGTAGATGGGTGACTGGGATGTGATATCTCAGGGAGATGTGTGTCTGGGATGTGATGTCCGGGGGAGATGGATGACTGGGATGTGATTCCCCAGGGGCGATGGGTGACTGGGATGTGATGTCCCTGTGGAGATCTCTGACTTGGATGTGATGTCCCCAGGAAGATGTGTGAGTGGGATGTGATTCCCCTGCGGAGATATGTGACGGAATGCGATGTCCCAGGGGAGATGTGTGACTTTGATGTGATGTCCCGGGGGAGATGGATGACTGGGATGTGATTCCCCAGCGGAGATGTGTGACTGGGATGTGATGTCACTGGGTAGATCTCTGATTGGGATGTGATGTCCCAGGGAAGATGGGTGACTGGGATGTGATATCTCAGGGAGATGTGTGTCTGGGATGTGATGTGCCCAGGGGAGGTGGGTGACTGGGATGTGATTCCCCAGGGGAGATGTGTGACTGGGATGGGATGTCCCAGGAGAGGTGTGTGACTGGGATGCAATATCCCTGGGGAGAAGGGTGACTGGGATGCGATGTGCCCAGGGGAGATGGGAGTCTGGGATGTGAAGTCACTGGGTAGATTTCTGACTTGGATGTGATATCTCAGGGAAGATGGGTGACTGGGATGTGATGTTCCAGGGGAGATGCGTGACTGCGATGTGATTCCCCAGGGGAGATGGCTGACTGGGATGTGATGTTCCAAGGGAGATGTGTGACTGGAATATGATGTCCTGGAGGTGATGTGTGAGTGGGATGTGATGTCCCGGGGCAGATGGGTGACTGAGATGTGATGTCCCAGTGGAGATCTCTGACTTGGATGTGATGTCCCCGGGGAGATGTGTGACTGGGATGTGATTCCCCTGGGGAGATGTGTGACTGGGATGTGATGTCCCATGGGAGAAGGGTGACTGGGATGTGATGTCCCCGGGGAGATGTGTGACTGGGATGTGATTCCCCAGGGGAGATATGTGACTGGGATGTGACTCCCCGGGGGGAAATGTGTGACGGGGATGTCATGTCCCAGCGGAGATGTGTGACTGGGATGTGATGTCCCAGGGGAGATGTGTGACTGGGATGTGATGTCCCAGGGGAGAAGGGTGACTGGGATAGAGTGTCCCAGGGGAGAAGGGTGACTGGGATATGATGTCCCAGGGGAGATGGGTGACTGGGATGTGAGTCCCCAGGCGAGATGGGAGACTGGGATGTGATGTCGCTGGGGACATCTCTGACTGGGATCTGATGTCCCGGGAGAGATGAATGACTGGGATGTGATTCCCCAGCGGAGATGGATGACTGGGATGTGATTCCCCAGCGGAGATGTGTGACTGGGATGTGATGTCCCAGGGGAGGTGTTTTGACTGGGATGTGATATCCCAGGGGAGATGGGTGATTCGGATGTGATAACCAGGGGAGATGGGTGACTCAGATGTGATGTCCCTGTGGAGATCTCTGACTTGGATGTGATGTCCCCAGGAAGATGTGTGACTGGGATGTGATTCCCCTGGTGAGATATGTGACGGAATGCGATGTCCCAGGGGAGATGTGTGACTGGGATGCGACGTCCCAGGGGAGAAGGGTGACTGCGATGTGATGTCCCCGGGGAGATGTGTGACTGGGATGTGATGTTCCAGGAGAGATGTGTGACTGGGATGTGATGTCCCATGGGAGAAGGGTGACTGGGATGTGATGTCCCCGGGTCGATGTGTGACTAGGATGTGATTCCCCAGGGTAGATATTTGACTGGGATGTGACTCCCTGGGGTTAAATGTGTGACTGGGATGTCATGTCCCAGCGGTGATGTGTGACTGGGATGTGATGTCCCACGGGAGATGTGTGACTGGGATGTGATGTCCCAGAGGAGAAGGGTGACTGGGATGCAATATCTCAGGGGAGAAGGGTGACTGGGATGCGATGTCCCCAGGGTAGATGGGTGACTGGGATGTGATATCTCAGGGAGATGTGTGTCTGGGATGTGATGTCCGGGGGAGATGGATGTCTGGGATGTGATTCCCCAGGGGCGATGGGTGACTGGGATGTAATGTCCCTGTGGAGATCTCTGACTTGGATGTGATGTCCCCAGGAAGATGTGTGAGTGGGATGTGATTCCCCTGCGGAGATATGTGACGGAATGCGATGTCCCAGGGGAGATGTGTGACTTTGATGTGATGTCCCGGGGGAGATGGATGACTGGGATGTGATTCCCCAGCGGAGATGTGTGACCGGGATGTGATGTCACTGGGTAGATCTCTGATTGGGATGTGATGTCCCAGGGAAGATGGGTGACTGGGATGTGATATCTCAGGGAGATGTGTGTCTGGGATGTGATGTGCCCAGGGGAGGTGGGTGACTGGGATGTGATTCCCCAGGGGAGATGTGTGACTGGGATGGGATATCCCAGGAGAGGTGTGTGACTGGGGTGCAATATCCCTGGGGAGAAGGGTGACTGGGATGCGATGTGCCCAGGGGAGATGGGAGTCTGGGATGTGATGTCACTGGGTAGATTTCTGACTTGGATGTGATATCTCAGGGAAGATGGGTGACTGGGATGTGATGTTCCAGGGGAGATGCGTGACTGCGATGTGATTCCCCAGGGGAGATGGCTGACTGGGATGTGATGTTCCAAGGGAGATGTGTGACTGGAATGTGATGTCCTGGAGGTGATGCGTGAGTGGGATGTGATGTCCCGGGGCAGATGGGTGACTGAGATGTGATGTCCCAGTGGAGATCTCTGACTTGGATGTGATGTCCCCGGGGAGATGTGTGACTGGGATGTGATTCCCCTGGGGAGATGTGTGACTGGGATGTGATGTCCCATGGGAGAAGGGTGACTGGGATGTGATGTCCCCGGGGAGATGTGTGACTGGGATGTGATTCCCCAGGGGAGATATGTGACTGGGATGTGACTCCCCGGGGGGAAATGTGTGACGGGGATGTCATGTCCCAGCGGAGATGTGTGACTGGGATGTGATGTCCCAGGGGAGATGTGTGACTGGGATGTGATGTCCCAGGGGAGATGTGTGACTGGGATGTGATGTCCCAGGGGAGAAGGGTGACTGGGATAGAGTGTCCCAGGGGAGAAGGGTGACTGGGATATGATGTCCCAGGGGAGATGGGTGACTGGGATGTGAGTCCCCAGGCGAGATGGGAGACTGGGATGTGATGTCGCTGGGGACATCTCTGACTGGGATCTGATGTCCCGGGAGAGATGAATGACTGGGATGTGATTCCCCAGCGGAGATGGATGACTGGGATGTGATTCCCCAGCGGAGATGTGTGACTGGGATGTGATGTCCCAGGGGAGGTGTTTGACTGGGATGTGATATCCCAGGGGAGATGGGTGATTCGGATGTGATAACCAGGGGAGATGGGTGACTCAGATGTGATGTCCCTGTGGAGATCTCTGACTTGGATGTGTGATGTCCCCAGGAAGATGTGTGACTGGGATGTGATTCCCCTGGGGAGATATGTGACGGAATGCGATGTCCCAGGGGAGATGTGTGACTGGGATGCGACGTCCCAGGGGAGAAGGGTGACTGCGATGTGATGTCCCCGGGGAGATGTGTGACTGGGATGTGATGTTCCAGGAGAGATGTGTGACTGGGATGTGATGTCCCATGGGAGAAGGGTGACTGGGATGTGATGTCCCCGGGTCGATGTGTGACTAGGATGTGATTCCCCAGGGGAGATATTTGACTGGGATGTGACTCCCTGGGGTTAAATGTGTGACTGGGATGTCATGTCCCAGCGGTGATGTGTGACTGGGATGTGATGTCCCACGGGAGATGTGTGACTGGGATGTGATTGTCCCAGAGGAGAAGGGTGACTGGGATGCAATATCTCAGGGGAGAAGGGTGACTGGGATGCGATGTCCCCAGGGTAGATGGGTGACTGGGATGTGATATCTCAGGGAGATGTGTGTCTGGGATGTGATGTCCGGGGGAGATGGATGACTGGGATGTGATTCCCCAGGGGCGATGGGTGACTGG
>NW_027276756.1:0-35529 GCF_030028105.1 Mobula birostris | reverse complement strand
TGTGGCCCCATTTCCCACTCTTCCTTTAAAAACGGGGACCCAATTTCCCACTCCTGCTTTAAATACTGTGGCCCCATTTCCCACTTTCCCTTTAAATACTGTGGCCCCGTTTCCCACTCTCCCTTTAAATACTGTGGCCCTATTTGCCACTCTCCCTTTAAATACTGTGGCCCCATTTCCAACTCTCCCTTTAAAAACCAGGACGACATTTTATACTCTCCCTTTAAATACTGTGGCCCCATTTCCCACTCTCCCTTTAAACACTATGGCCCCATTTCCCACTCTCCCTTTCAACACTGTGGGCCCATTTCCCACTCTTTCTTTGAATACTGTGGCCCCATTTCCCACTCTCCCTTTAAATACTGGGGCCCCATTTCCCACTCTCACTTCAAATACCGGACCCCATTTCCACTCTCCTTTAAACACTATGGCCCCATTTCCCACTCTCGCTTTAAATACGGGGTCCCCATTTCCGACACCTGCTATAAACACCGGGGCCCCATTTCCCACTCTCCCTTTAAAAACGGGACCACATTTCATACTCTCCCTTTAAACACTGTGGCCCCATTTCCCTCTCTCCCTTTAAACACAGTGGCCCCATTTCCCACTCTTCCTTTAAACCCTGCGGCCCCATTTCCCACTCTCCCTTTAAACACTGTGGCCCCATTTCCCACTCTCCTTTAAATACCAGACCCCATTTCCCACTCCCCCTTTAAACACTATGGCCCCATTTCCCAATCTCCCTTTAAATACCAGGACCCCATTTCCCACTCTCACTTTAAATACTGGGGCCCCACTTCCCACTCTCCCTTCAAATACTGTGGCCCCATTTCCCACTTTCCCTTTAAATACCAGGACCCCATTTCCCACTCTCCTTTTAAATACTGTGGCCCCATTTCGCACTCTCCCTTTAAATGCTGTGGCCTCATTTCACACTCTCCCTTTAAATACTGGGGCCCCATTTCCCACTCTCCCTTTAAATACTGGGGCTGATTTCCCACTCTCCATTTAAACACTGCGGCCCATTTCCCACTCTCCCTTTAAGTACTGGGGCCCCATTTCCCACTCTCCCTTTAACCACTTTGGCCCCATTTCCCACTCTTCCTTTAAACACTGCGGCCCCATTTCCCACTCTCCCTTTAAACACTGTGGCACCATTTCCCACTCTCCCTTTAAACACTGTGGCCCCATTTCTCCCTCTCCCTTTAAACACTGTGGCCCAATTACCCACTCTCCCTTTAAATACTGGGGCCCCATTTCCGACACCTGCTATAAACACCGGGGCCCCATTTCCCACTCACCCTTTAAATACCAGCGCCCCATTTCCCACTCTGCCTTTAAAGACTATGGCCCCATTTCTCACTCTCCCTTTAAATACTGGGGCCCCATTTCCGACGCCGGCTATAAACACCGGGGCCCCATTTCCCACTCTCCCTTAGGGCCCCATTTCCCACTCTCCCTTTAAATACCAGGGCCCCATTTCCCACTCTCTCTTTAAAAACCGGGACCCCATTTCCCACTCTCCCTTTAAATAATGGGGCCCCATTTCGCACTCTCCCTTTAAACACTGTGGCCCCATTTCCACTCTTCCTTTAAACACTGCGGCCCCATTTCCCACTCTCCCTTTAAACACTGTGGCACCATTTCCTACTCTCCCTTTAAACACCGGGAACCCATTTCCCACTCTCCCTTTAAACACCGTGGCCCCATTTCCCACTCTCCCTTTAAACACTGTGGCCCTATTTCCCACTCTCACTTTAAATAACAGGACCCCATTTACCACTCTCCCTTTAAATACTGGGACCCCATTTCCCACTCTCCTTTTAAATCCTGTGGCCCCATTTCCCACTCTCCCTTTAAATACTGTCGCCTCATTTCCCACTCTCCAGTTAAATACTGGGGCCCCATTTCCCACGCCTCCTTTAAGCACCGGGGCCCCATTTCCACTCTCCTTTTAAACACCGTGCCCCCATTTAGCACTCTCCCTTTAAAAACTGTGGCCCCATTTCCCACTCTCCCTTTAAAAACCGGGACCCAATATCCCACTCTCCCTTTAAACACTGTGGCCCATTTCCCACTCTCCCTTTAAACACTGGGAACCCATTTCCCACTCTCCTTTTAAACACCGTGGCCCCATTTCCCACTCTCCTTTTAAACACTGTGGCCCCATTACCCACTCTCCCTTTAAATACTGTGGCCCTATTTCCCACTCTCACTTTAAATAACAGGACCCCATTTACCACTCTCCCTTTAAATACTGGGACCCCATTTCCCACTCTCCTTTTAAATCCTGTGGCCCCATTTCCCACTTTCCCTTTAAATACTGTCGCCTCATTTCCCACTCTCCAGTTAAATACTGGGGCCCCATTTCCCACGCCTCCTTTAAGCACCGGGGCCCCATTTCCCACTCTCCTTTTAAACACCGTGCCCCCATTTAGCACTCTCCCTTTAAACACTGTGGCCCCATTTCCCACTCTCCCTTTAAAAACCGGGACCCAATTTCCCACTCTTGCTTTAAATACTGTGTCCCCATTTCCCACTCTCCCTTTAAATACTGTGGCCCCATTTCCCACTCTCCCTTTAAATACTGTGGCCCTATTTGCCACTCTCCCTTTAAATACTGTGGCCCCATTTCCCACTCTCCCTTTAAACACTGTGGCCCCATTTCCCACTCTCCCTTCAAAAACCGGGACGACATTTTATACTCTCCCTTTAAATACTGTGGCCCCATTTCCCACTCTCCCTTTAAACACTATGGCCCCATTTCCCAATCTCGCTTTAAATACTGGGGCCCCATTTCCGACGCCTGCTTTAAAAACCGGGGCCCCATTTCCCACTCTCCTTTTAAACACCGTGGCCCCATTTAGCACTCTCCCTTTAAACACTGTGGCCCCATTTCCCACTCTCCCTTTAAAAACCGGGACCCAATTCCCCACTCTTGCTTTAAATACTGTGGCCCCATTTCCCACTTTCCCTTTAAATACCAGGACACCATTTACCACTCTCCCTGTAAATACTGTGTCCCCATTTCCCACTCTCCCTTTAAATACTGGTACCCCATTTCCCCCTCTCCTTTTAAATCCTGTGGCCGCATTTTCCACTCTCCCTTTAAATACTGTGGCACCATTTCACACTCTCCCTTTAAATACTGTCGCCTCATTTCCCACTCTCCAGTTAAATACTGGGACCCCATTTCCCACACCTCCTTTAAGCACCGGGGCCCCATTTCCCACGCCTCCTTTAAGCACCGGGGCTCCATTTCCAACTCTCCCTTTAAACACTGTGGCCCCATTTCCCACCCTGACTTTAAATACTGTGGCCCCATTTCCCACTCTCACTTTAAATACCGGACCACATTTTCCACTCTCCCTTTAAACACTGTGGCCCCATTTCCCACTCTTTCTTTGAATACTGTGGCCCCATTTTCCACTCTCCCTTTAAATACTGGGGCCCCATTTCCCACTCTCACTTCAAATACCGGACCCCATTTCTCACTCTCCCTTTAAACACTATGGACCCATTTCCCACTCTCGCTTTAAATACGGGGGCCCCATTTCCGACACCTGCTATAAACACCGGGGCCCCATTTCCCACTCTCCCTTTAAAAACCGGGACCACATTTCATACTCTCCCTTTAAACACTGTGGCCCCATTTCCCTCTCTCCCTTTAAACACAGTGGCCCCATTTCCCACTCTTCCTTTAAACCCTGCGGCCCCATTTCCCACTCTCCCTTTAAACACTGTGGCCCCATTTCCCACTCTCCCTTTAAATACCAGACCCCATTTCCCACTCCGCCTTTAAACACTATGGCCCCATTTCCCAATCTCCCTTTAAATACCAGGACCCCATTTCCCACTCTCACTTTAAATACTGGGGCCCCACTTCCCACTCTCCCTTCAAATACTGTGGCCCCATTTCCCACTTTCCCTTTAAATACCAGGACCCCATTTCCCACTCTCCTTTTAAATACTGTGGCCCCATTTCGCACTCTCCCTTTAAATGCTGTGGCCTCATTTCACACTCTCCCTTTAAATACTGGGGCCCCATTTCCCACTCTCCCTTTAAATACTGGGGCTGATTTCCCACTCTCCATTTAAACACTGCGGCCCCATTTCCCACTCTCCCTTTAAGTACTGGGGCCCCATTTCCCACTCTCCCTTTAACCACTTTGGCCCCATTTCCCACTCTTCCTTTAAACACTGCGGCCCCATTTCCCACTCTCCCTTTAAACACTGTGGCACCATTTCCCACTCTCCCTTTAAACACTGTGGCCCCATTTCTTCCTCTCCCTTTAAACACTGTGGCCCAATTACCCACTCTCCCTTTAAATACTGGGGCCACATTTCCGACACCTGCTATAAACACCGGGGCCCCATTTCCCACTCACCCTTTAAATACCAGCGCCCCATTTCCCACTCTGCCTTTAAAGACTATGGCCCCATTTCCCACTCTCCCTTTAAACACTATGGCCCCATTTCCCACTCTCGCTTTAAATACTGAGGCCCCATTTCCGACACCTGCTATAAACACCGGGGCCCCATTTCCCACTCTCCCTTAGGGCCCCATTTCCCACTCTCCCTTTAAAAACCGGGACCACATTTTATACTCTCCCTTTAAACACTGTGGCCCCATTTCCCACTCTCCCTTTAAACACTGTGGCCGCATTTCCCACTCTCCCTTTAAACACTGCGGCCCCATTTCCCACTCTCCCTTTAAACTCTGTGGCCCCATTTCCCAATCTCCCTTTAAATACCAGGACCCCATTTCCCACTCTCACTTTAAATACTGGGGCCCCACTTCCCACTCTCCCTTCAAATACTGTGGCCCCATTTCCCACTTTCCCTTTAAATACCAGGACCCCATTTCCCACTCTCCTTTTAAATACTGTGGCCCCATTTCACACTCTCCCTTTAAATGCTGTGGCCTCATTTCTCACTCTCCATTTAAATACTGGGGCCCCATTTCCCACTCTCCCTTTAACTACTGGGGCCCCATTTCCCACTCTCCATTAAAACACTGTGGCCCCATTTCCCACTCTCCCTTTAAGTACTGGGGCCCCATTTCCCACTCTCCCTTTAACCACTTTGGCCCCATTTCCCACTCTCCCTTGAAACACTGTGGCCCCATTTCATACCCTGACTTTAAACACTGTGTCCCATTTCCCACTCTCCCTTTAAATACTGTGGCCCCATTTCCCACTCTCCCTTTAAACACTGGGGCCTCATTTCCCACTCTCACTTTAAATACCGGACCCCATTCCCCACTCTCCCTTTAAATACTGTGGCCCCATTTCCCACCCTGACATTAAACAGTGGCCGCATTTCCCACTCTCCCTTTAAAAACCGAGACCCCACTTCCCACTTTCGCTTTAAAAACCGGGACCCCATTCTCCAATCTCGCTTTAAATACGGTGGTCCCATTTCCCACTTCCCCTTTAAATACAGTGGCCCTATTTCCCACTCTCCCTTTTAATACTGTGGCCCCATTTCTCCCTCTCCCTTTAAATACTGGGGCCCCATTTCCCACTTTCCCTTTAAATACCAGGACCCCATTTCCCACTCTGACTCTAAATACCAGGACCCCATTTCCCACTCTCCCTTTAAATACTGGGACCCCATTTCCCACTCTCCCTTCAAACACTGTGGCCCCATTTCCCACTCTCCCTTTAAACACTGTGGCTCCATTTCTCACTCTCCCTTTAAATACTGTGGCCCCATTTCCCACTCCCCCTTTAAATACTCTACCTCATTTCCCACTCCCTCTTTATATACTGGGGCCCCATTTCCCACTCTCCCGTTAAATACTGCTGCCCCATTTCCCACTCTCCTGTTAAATACTGGGGCCCCATTTCCCACGCCTCCTTTAAACACCAGGGCCCCATTTCCACCTGTCCCTTTAAATACCAGGGCCCCATTTCCCACTCTCCCTTTAAATACTGTACCCCATTTCCACCTCTCCCTTTAAATACCAGGGCCCCATTTCCCACTCTCCCTTTAAATACCGGGACCCCATTTCCCACTCTCCCTTTAAAAACTGTGGCCCCATTTCCTACGCTGACTTTAAACACTGGGGCCTCATTTCCCACTCTTTCTTTAAATACTGTGGCCCCATTTCCCACTCTCCCTTTAAACACTGTGGCTCCATTTCTCACTCTCCCTTTAAATACTGTGGCCCCATTTCCCACTCCCCCTTTAAATACTCTACCTCATTTCCCACTCCCTCTTTATATACTGGGGCCCCATTTCCCACTCACCCGTTAAATACTGCTGCCCCATTTCCCACTCTCCTGTTAAATACTGGGGCCCCATTTCCCACGCCTCCTTTAAACACCAGGGCCCCATTTCCACCTGTCCCTTTAAATACCAGGGCCCCATTTCCCACTCTCCCTTTAAATACTGTACCCCATTTCCACCTCTCCCTTTAAATACCAGGGCCCCATTTCCCACTCTCCCTTTAAATACCGGGACCCCATTTCCCACTCTCCCTTTTAAAACTGTGGCCCCATTTCCTACTCACCCTTTAAACACTGAGGCCCCATTTCCTACGCTGACTTTAAACACCGGGGCCTCATTTCCCACTCTTTCTTTAAATACTGTGGCCCCATTTGCCACTCACCCTTTAAATACTGTGCCTCATTTTCCACTCCCGCTTTATATACTAGGGCCCCATTTCCCACTCTCCCTTTAAATACTGTGGCCCCATTTCCTACTCTCCTGTTAAATACTGGGGCCCCATTTCCCGAGCCTCCTTTAAACACCAGGAACCCATTTCCTACTCTCCCTTTAAATACCAGGGCCCCATTTCCCACTCTCCCTTTAAATACTGGGACCCCATTTTCCACTCTCCCTTTAAATACTGTGGCCCCATTTCCTACTCACCCTTTAAACACTGAGGCCCCATTTCCCACGCTGACTTTAAACACCGGGGCCTCATTTCCCACTCTTTCTTTAAATACTGTGGCGCCATTTGCCACTCACCCTTTAAATACTGTGGCCCCATTTGCCACTCAACCTTTAAATACTGTGCCTCATTTTCCACTCCTGCTTTATATACTAGGGCCCCATTTCGCACTCTCCCTTTAAATACTGTGGCCCCATTTCCTACTCTCCTGTTAAATACTGTGGCCCCATTTCCTACTCTCCTGTTAAATACTGGGGCCCCATTTCCCGAGCCTCCTTTAAACACCAGGAACCCATTTCCTACTCTCCCTTTAAATACCAGGGCCCCATTTCCCACTCTCCCTTTAAAAACCGGGACCCCATTTCCCACTCTCCCTTTAAATTCTGGGGCCCCATTTCGCACTCTCCCTTTAAACAATGTGGCCCCATTTCCCACTCTTCCTTTAAATACTGTGGCCCCATTTCCCAATCTCCCTTTAAACACTGTGGCTCCATTTCCCACTCTCCCTTTAAACACTATGGCCCCATTTCCCCCTCTCTCTTTAAACACTGTGGCTCCATTTCCCACTCTCCCTTTAAACACTGTGGCCCCATTTCTCCCTCTCCCTTTAAACACTGTGGCCCAATTACCCACTCTCCCTTTAAACACTGGGGCCCCATTTCCCACTCTCACTTCAAATACCGGACCCCATTTCCCACTCTGCCTTTAAACACTATGGCCCCATTTCTCACTCTCCCTTTAAATACTGGGGCCCCATTTCCGATGCCTGCTATAAACACCGGGGCCCCATTTCCCAGTCTCCCTTAGGGCCCCATTTCCCACACTCCCTTTAAATAACAGGGCCCCATTTCCCACTCTCTCTTTAAAAACCGGGACCCCATTTCCCACTCGCCCTTTAAATACTGGGGCCCCATTTCGCACTCTCCCTTTAAACACTGTGGCCTCATTTCCCACTCTTCCTTTAAATACTGTGGCCCCATTTCCCACTCTTCCTTTAAACACTGCGGCCCCATTTCCCACTCTCCCTTTAAACACTGTGGCCCCATTTCCCACTCTCCCTTTAAATACTGGGGCCCCATTTCCCACTCTCACTTTAAATACCAGGACCCCATTTACCACTCTCCCTTTAAATACTGGGACTCCATTTCCCACTCTCCTTTTAAATCCTGTGGCCGCATTTTCCACTCTCCCTTTAAATACTGTGGCCCCATTTCCCACTCTCCCTTTAAATACTGTCGCCTCATTTCCCACTCTCCAGTTAAATACTGGGGCCCCATTTCCCACGCCTCCTTTAAGCACCGGGGCCGCATTTCCCACTCTCCTTTTAAACACCGTGGCCCCATTTAGCACTCTCCCTTTAAACACTGTGGCCCTATTTCCCACTCTCCCTTTAAAAACCGGGACCCAATTTCCCACTCTTGCTTTAAATACTGTGGCCCCATTTCCCACTTTCCCTTTAAATACCAGGACCCCATTTACCGCTCTCCCTGTAAATACTGTGTCCCCATTTCCCACTCTCCCTTTAAATACTGGGACCCCATTTCCCACTCTCCTTTTAAATCCTGTGGCCGCATTTTCCACTCTCCCTTTAAATACTGTGGCCCCATTTCCCACTCTCCCTTTAAATACTGTCGCCTCATATCCCACTCTCCAGTTAAATACTGGGGCCCCATTTCCCACGCCTCCATTAAGCACCAGGGCCCCATTTCCCACGACTCCTTTAAGCACCGGGGCCCTATTTCCCACTCTCCTTTTAAACACCGTGGCCCCATTTAGCACTCTCCCTTTAAACACTGTGGCCCCATTTCCCACTCTTCCTTTAAAAACGGGGACCCAATTTCCCACTCCTGCTTTAAATACTGTGGCCCCATTTCCCACTTTCCCTTTAAATACTGTGGCCCCGTTTCCCACTCTCCCTTTAAATACTGTGGCCCTATTTGCCACTCTCCCTTTAAATACTGTGGCCCCATTTCCAACTCTCCCTTTAAAAACCAGGACGACATTTTATACTCTCCCTTTAAATACTGTGGCCCCATTTCCCACTCTCCCTTTAAACACTATGGCCCCATTTCCCACTCTCCCTTTCAACACTGTGGGCCCATTTCCCACTCTTTCTTTGAATACTGTGGCCCCATTTCCCACTCTCCCTTTAAATACTGGGGCCCCATTTCCCACTCTCACTTCAAATACCGGACCCCATTTCCCACTCTCCCTTTAAACACTATGGCCCCATTTCCCACTCTCGCTTTAAATACGGGGTCCCCATTTCCGACACCTGCTATAAACACCGGGGCCCCATTTCCCACTCTCCCTTTAAAAACCGGGACCACATTTCATACTCTCCCTTTAAACACTGTGGCCCCATTTCCCTCTCTCCCTTTAAACACAGTGGCCCCATTTCCCACTCTTCCTTTAAACCCTGCGGCCCCATTTCCCACTCTCCCTTTAAACACTGTGGCCCCATTTCCCACTCTCCCTTTAAATACCAGACCCCATTTCCCACTCCCCCTTTAAACACTATGGCCCCATTTCCCAATCTCCCTTTAAATACCAGGACCCCATTTCCCACTCTCACTTTAAATACTGGGGCCCCACTTCCCACTCTCCCTTCAAATACTGTGGCCCCATTTCCCACTTTCCCTTTAAATACCAGGACCCCATTTCCCACTCTCCTTTTAAATACTGTGGCCCCATTTCGCACTCTCCCTTTAAATGCTGTGGCCTCATTTCACACTCTCCCTTTAAATACTGGGGCCCCATTTCCCACTCTCCCTTTAAATACTGGGGCTGATTTCCCACTCTCCATTTAAACACTGCGGCCCCATTTCCCACTCTCCCTTTAAGTACTGGGGCCCCATTTCCCACTCTCCCTTTAACCACTTTGGCCCCATTTCCCACTCTTCCTTTAAACACTGCGGCCCCATTTCCCACTCTCCCTTTAAACACTGTGGCACCATTTCCCACTCTCCCTTTAAACACTGTGGCCCCATTTCTCCCTCTCCCTTTAAACACTGTGGCCCAATTACCCACTCTCCCTTTAAATACTGGGGCCCCATTTCCGACACCTGCTATAAACACCGGGGCCCCATTTCCCACTCACCCTTTAAATACCAGCGCCCCATTTCCCACTCTGCCTTTAAAGACTATGGCCCCATTTCTCACTCTCCCTTTAAATACTGGGGCCCCATTTCCGACGCCGGCTATAAACACCGGGGCCCCATTTCCCACTCTCCCTTAGGGCCCCATTTCCCACTCTCCCTTTAAATACCAGGGCCCCATTTCCCACTCTCTCTTTAAAAACCGGGACCCCATTTCCCACTCTCCCTTTAAATAATGGGGCCCCATTTCGCACTCTCCCTTTAAACACTGTGGCCCCATTTCCCACTCTTCCTTTAAACACTGCGGCCCCATTTCCCACTCTCCCTTTAAACACTGTGGCACCATTTCCTACTCTCCCTTTAAACACCGGGAACCCATTTCCCACTCTCCCTTTAAACACCGTGGCCCCATTTCCCACTCTCCCTTTAAACACTGTGGCCCTATTTCCCACTCTCACTTTAAATAACAGGACCCCATTTACCACTCTCCCTTTAAATACTGGGACCCCATTTCCCACTCTCCTTTTAAATCCTGTGGCCCCATTTCCCACTCTCCCTTTAAATACTGTCGCCTCATTTCCCACTCTCCAGTTAAATACTGGGGCCCCATTTCCCACGCCTCCTTTAAGCACCGGGGCCCCATTTCCCACTCTCCTTTTAAACACCGTGCCCCCATTTAGCACTCTCCCTTTAAAAACTGTGGCCCCATTTCCCACTCTCCCTTTAAAAACCGGGACCCAATATCCCACTCTCCCTTTAAACACTGTGGCACCATTTCCCACTCTCCCTTTAAACACTGGGAACCCATTTCCCACTCTCCTTTTAAACACCGTGGCCCCATTTCCCACTCTCCTTTTAAACACTGTGGCCCCATTACCCACTCTCCCTTTAAATACTGTGGCCCTATTTCCCACTCTCACTTTAAATAACAGGACCCCATTTACCACTCTCCCTTTAAATACTGGGACCCCATTTCCCACTCTCCTTTTAAATCCTGTGGCCCCATTTCCCACTTTCCCTTTAAATACTGTCGCCTCATTTCCCACTCTCCAGTTAAATACTGGGGCCCCATTTCCCACGCCTCCTTTAAGCACCGGGGCCCCATTTCCCACTCTCCTTTTAAACACCGTGCCCCCATTTAGCACTCTCCCTTTAAACACTGTGGCCCCATTTCCCACTCTCCCTTTAAAAACCGGGACCCAATTTCCCACTCTTGCTTTAAATACTGTGTCCCCATTTCCCACTCTCCCTTTAAATACTGTGGCCCCATTTCCCACTCTCCCTTTAAATACTGTGGCCCTATTTGCCACTCTCCCTTTAAATACTGTGGCCCCATTTCCCACTCTCCCTTTAAACACTGTGGCCCCATTTCCCACTCTCCCTTCAAAAACCGGGACGACATTTTATACTCTCCCTTTAAATACTGTGGCCCCATTTCCCACTCTCCCTTTAAACACTATGGCCCCATTTCCCAATCTCGCTTTAAATACTGGGGCCCCATTTCCGACGCCTGCTTTAAAAACCGGGGCCCCATTTCCCACTCTCCTTTTAAACACCGTGGCCCCATTTAGCACTCTCCCTTTAAACACTGTGGCCCCATTTCCCACTCTCCCTTTAAAAACCGGGACCCAATTCCCCACTCTTGCTTTAAATACTGTGGCCCCATTTCCCACTTTCCCTTTAAATACCAGGACACCATTTACCACTCTCCCTGTAAATACTGTGTCCCCATTTCCCACTCTCCCTTTAAATACTGGTACCCCATTTCCCCCTCTCCTTTTAAATCCTGTGGCCGCATTTTCCACTCTCCCTTTAAATACTGTGGCACCATTTCACACTCTCCCTTTAAATACTGTCGCCTCATTTCCCACTCTCCAGTTAAATACTGGGACCCCATTTCCCACACCTCCTTTAAGCACCGGGGCCCCATTTCCCACGCCTCCTTTAAGCACCGGGGCTCCATTTCCAACTCTCCCTTTAAACACTGTGGCCCCATTTCCCACCCTGACTTTAAATACTGTGGCCCCATTTCCCACTCTCACTTTAAATACCGGACCACATTTTCCACTCTCCCTTTAAACACTGTGGCCCCATTTCCCACTCTTTCTTTGAATACTGTGGCCCCATTTTCCACTCTCCCTTTAAATACTGGGGCCCCATTTCCCACTCTCACTTCAAATACCGGACCCCATTTCTCACTCTCCCTTTAAACACTATGGACCCATTTCCCACTCTCGCTTTAAATACGGGGGCCCCATTTCCGACACCTGCTATAAACACCGGGGCCCCATTTCCCACTCTCCCTTTAAAAACCGGGACCACATTTCATACTCTCCCTTTAAACACTGTGGCCCCATTTCCCTCTCTCCCTTTAAACACAGTGGCCCCATTTCCCACTCTTCCTTTAAACCCTGCGGCCCCATTTCCCACTCTCCCTTTAAACACTGTGGCCCCATTTCCCACTCTCCCTTTAAATACCAGACCCCATTTCCCACTCCGCCTTTAAACACTATGGCCCCATTTCCCAATCTCCCTTTAAATACCAGGACCCCATTTCCCACTCTCACTTTAAATACTGGGGCCCCACTTCCCACTCTCCCTTCAAATACTGTGGCCCCATTTCCCACTTTCCCTTTAAATACCAGGACCCCATTTCCCACTCTCCTTTTAAATACTGTGGCCCCATTTCGCACTCTCCCTTTAAATGCTGTGGCCTCATTTCACACTCTCCCTTTAAATACTGGGGCCCCATTTCCCACTCTCCCTTTAAATACTGGGGCTGATTTCCCACTCTCCATTTAAACACTGCGGCCCCATTTCCCACTCTCCCTTTAAGTACTGGGGCCCCATTTCCCACTCTCCCTTTAACCACTTTGGCCCCATTTCCCACTCTTCCTTTAAACACTGCGGCCCCATTTCCCACTCTCCCTTTAAACACTGTGGCACCATTTCCCACTCTCCCTTTAAACACTGTGGCCCCATTTCTTCCTCTCCCTTTAAACACTGTGGCCCAATTACCCACTCTCCCTTTAAATACTGGGGCCCCATTTCCGACACCTGCTATAAACACCGGGGCCCCATTTCCCACTCACCCTTTAAATACCAGCGCCCCATTTCCCACTCTGCCTTTAAAGACTATGGCCCCATTTCTCACTCTCCCTTTAAATACTGGGGCCCCATTTCCGACGCCGGCTATAAACACCGGGGCCCCATTTCCCACTCTCCCTTAGGGCCCCATTTCCCACTCTCCCTTTAAATACCAGGGCCCCATTTCCCACTCTCTCTTTAAAAACCGGGACCCCATTTCCCACTCTCCCTTTAAATAATGGGGCCCCATTTCGCACTCTCCCTTTAAACACTGTGGCCCCATTTCCCACTCTTCCTTTAAACACTGCGGCCCCATTTCCCACTCTCCCTTTAAACACTGTGGCACCATTTCCTACTCTCCCTTTAAACACCGGGAACCCATTTCCCACTCTCCCTTTAAACACCGTGGCCCCATTTCCCACTCTCCCTTTAAACACTGTGGCCCTATTTCCCACTCTCACTTTAAATAACAGGACCCCATTTACCACTCTCCCTTTAAATACTGGGACCCCATTTCCCACTCTCCTTTTAAATCCTGTGGCCCCATTTCCCACTCTCCCTTTAAATACTGTCGCCTCATTTCCCACTCTCCAGTTAAATACTGGGGCCCCATTTCCCACGCCTCCTTTAAGCACCGGGGCCCCATTTCCCACTCTCCTTTTAAACACCGTGCCCCCATTTAGCACTCTCCCTTTAAACACTGTGGCCCCATTTCCCACTCTCCCTTTAAAAACCGGGACCCAATATCCCACTCTCCCTTTAAACACTGTGGCACCATTTCCCACTCTCCCTTTAAACACTGGGAACCCATTTCCCACTCTCCTTTTAAACACTGTGGCCCCATTACCCACTCTCCCTTTAAATACTGTGGCCCTATTTCCCACTCTCACTTTAAATAACAGGACCCCATTTACCACTCTCCCTTTAAATACTGGGACCCCATTTCCCACTCTCCTTTTAAATCCTGTGGCCCCATTTCCCACTTTCCCTTTAAATACTGTCGCCTCATTTCCCACTCTCCAGTTAAATACTGGGGCCCCATTTCCCACGCCTCCTTTAAGCACCGGGGCCCCATTTCCCACTCTCCTTTTAAACACCGTGCCCCCATTTAGCACTCTCCCTTTAAACACTGTGGCCCCATTTCCCACTCTCCCTTTAAAAACCGGGACCCAATTTCCCACTCTTGCTTTAAATACTGTGTCCCCATTTCCCACTCTCCCTTTAAATACTGTGGCCCCATTTCCCACTCTCCCTTTAAATACTGTGACCCCATTTCCCACTTTCCCTTTAAATACCAGGACCCCATTTACCACTCTCCCTGTAAATACTGTGTCCCCATTTCCCACTCTCCCTTTAAATACTGTGGCCCCATTTCCCACTTTCCCTTTAAATACCAGGACCCCATTTACCACTCTCCCTGTAAATACTGTGTCCCCATTTCCCACTCTCCCTTTAAATACTGTGGCCCCATTTCCCACTCTCCCTTTAAATACTGTGGCCCTATTTGCCACTCTCCCTTTAAATACTGTGGCCCCATTTCCCACTCTCCCTTTAAACACTGTGGCCCCATTTCCCACTCTCCCTTCAAAAACCGGGACGACATTTTATACTCTCCCTTTAAATACTGTGGCCCCATTTCCCACTCTCCCTTTAAACACTATGGCCCCATTTCCCAATCTCGCTTTAAATACTGGGGCCCCATTTCCGACGCCTGCTTTAAAAACCGGGGCCCCATTTCCCACTCTCCTTTTAAACACCGTGGCCCCATTTAGCACTCTCCCTTTAAACACTGTGGCCCCATTTCCCACTCTCCCTTTAGAAACCGGGACCCAATTCCCCACTCTTGCTTTAAATACTGTGGCCCCATTTCCCACTTTCCCTTTAAATACCAGGACACCATTTACCACTCTCCCTGTAAATACTGTGTCCCCATTTCCCACTCTCCCTTTAAATACTGGGACCCCATTTCCCCCTCTCCTTTTAAATCCTGTGGCCGCATTTTCCACTCTCCCTTTAAATACTGTGGCCCCATTTCACACTCTCCCTTTAAATACTGTCGCCTCATTTCCCACTCTCCAGTTAAATACTGGGACCCCATTTCCCACACCTCCTTTAAGCACCGGGGCCCCATTTCCCACGCCTCCTTTAAGCACCGGGGCTCCATTTCCCACTTTCCCTTTAAACACTGTGGCCCCATTTCCCACCCTGACTTTAAATACTGTGGCCCCATTTCCCACTCTCACTTTAAATACCGGACCACATTTTCCACTCTCCCTTTAAACACTGTGGCCCCATTTCCCACTCTTTCTTTGAATACTGTGGCCCCATTTTCCACTCTCCCTTTAAATACTGGGGCCCCATTTCCCACTCTCACTTCAAATACCGGACCCCATTTCTCACTCTCCCTTTAAACACTATGGACCCATTTCCCACTCTCGCTTTAAATACGGGGGCCCCATTTCCGACACCTGCTATAAACACCGGGGCCCCATTTCCCACTCTCCCTTAGAGCCCCATTTCCCACTCTCCCTTTAAAAACCGGGACCACATTTTATACTCTCCCTTTAAACACTGTGGCCCCATTTCCCTCACTCCCTTTAAACACTGTGGCCCCATTTCCCACTCTTCCTTTAAACCCTGCGGCCCCATTTCCCACTCTCCCTTTAAACACTGTGGCCCCATTTCCCAATCTCCCTTTAAACACTGTGGCCTCATTTCCCACTCTCCCTTTAAACACTATCGCCCCATTTCCCAATCTCCCTTTAAATACCAGGACCCCATTTCCCACTCTCACTTTAAATACTGGGGCCCCACTTCCCACTCTCCCTTCAAATACTGTGGCCCCATTTCCCACTTTCCCTTTAAATACCAGGACCCCATTTCCCATCTCTTTTTAAATACTGTGGCCCCATTTCACACTCTCCCTTTAAATGCTGTGGCTTCATTTCCCACTCTCCCTTTAAGTACTGGGGCCCCATTTCCCACTCTCCCTTTAACCACTTTGGCCCCATTTCCCACTCTCCCTTGAAACACTGTGGCCCCATTTCATACCCTGACTTTAAACACTGTGTCCCATTTCCCACTCTCCCTTTAAATACTGTGTCCCCATTTCCCACTCTCCCTTTAAACACTGTGGCCCCATTTCCCACTCTCCTGTTAAATATTGGGGCCCATTTCCCACTCTCCCTTTAAATACTGGGGCCCCATTTCCCACTTTCCCTTTAAATACCAGGACCCTATTTCCCACTCTCGTTTTAAATAGTGTGACCCCATTTCCCACTCTCCCTTTAAACACTATAGCCCCATTTCCCCCTCTCTCTTTAAACACTGTGGCCCCATTTCCCACTCTCCCTTTAAACACTGTGGCCCCATTTCTCCCTCTCCCTTTAAACACTGTGGCCCAATTACCCACTCTCCCTTTAAATACTGGGGCCCCATTTCCGACGCCTGCTATAAACACCGGGGCCCCATTTCCCACTCTCCCTTAGGGCCCCATTTCCCACTCTCCCTTTAAATACCAGCGCCCCATTTCCCACTCTCCGTTAGGGCCCCATTTCCCACTCTCCCTTTAAATACCAGGGCCCCATTTCCCACTCTCTCTTTAAAAACCGGGACCCCATTTCCCACTCTCCCTTTAAATACTGGGGCCCCATTTCGCACTCTCCCTTTAAACACTGTGGCCTCATTTCCCACTCTTCCTTTAAATACTGTGGCCCCATTTTCCATTCTTCCTGTAAACACTGCGGCCCCATATCCCACTCTCCCTTTAAACACTGTGGCACCATTTCCCACTCTCCCTTTAAACACCGGGAACCCATTTCCCACTCTCCCTTTAAACACCATGGCCCCATTTCCCACTCTCCCTTTAAACACTGTGGCCCCATTACCCACTCTCCCTTTAAATACTGTGGCCCTATTTCCCACTCTCACTTTAAATTACAGGACCCCATTTACCACTCTCCCTATAAATACTGGGACCCCATTTCCCACTCTCCTTTTAAATCCTGTGGCCCCATTTCCCACTCTCCCTTTAAATACTGTCGCCTCATTTCCCACTCTCCAGTTAAATACTGGGGCCCCATTTCCCACGCCTCCTTTAAGCACCGGGGCCCCATTTCCCACTCTCCTTTTAAACACCGTGGCCCCATTTAGCACTCTCCCTTTAAACACTGTGGCCCCATTTCCCACTCTCCCTTTAAAAACCGGGACCCAATTTCCCACTCTCCCTTTAAACACTGTGGCACCATTTCCCACTCTCCCTTTAAACACTGTGGCCCCATTACCCACTCTCACTTTAAATACTGTGGCCCCATTTCCCACTCTCCCTTTAAACACTGTGGCCCCATTACCCACTCTCCCTTTAAATACTGTGGCCCCATTTCCCACTCTCCCTTTAAATACTGTGGCCCTATTTGCCAATTTCCCTTTAAATACCAGGACCCCATTTCCCACTCTCACTTTAAATACCAGGTCCCCATTTCCCACTCTCCCTTTAAATACTGTGGCCCCATTTCCCACTTTCCCTTTAAATACCAGGACCCTATTTCCCACTCTGCTTTTAAATACTGTGGTCCCATTTCCCACTCTCCTGTTAAATACCGGAACCCATTTCCCACTCTCCCTTTAACACTGTGACCCAATTTCCCACTCTCCCTTTAAACACTGGGGCCCCATTTCCCGCTCTCACTTTAAATACCGGACTCCATTTCCCACTCTGCTTTTAAATACTGTGGTCCCATTTCCCACTCTCCCTTTAATCACGGGGCCCCATTTTCCACTGTCACTTTAAATACCGGGGCCCCATTTCCCACTCTCACTTTAAATACTGTGGCCGCATTTCCCACTATCCCTTTAAATACCAGGACCCCATTTCCCACTCTCCCTTTAAAAACCGGGACCCCATTTCCCACTCTCCCTTTAAACACTGTGGCCCAATTTCCCACACTCGCTTTAAATACTGTGGCCCCATTTCCCACTCTCCCTTTAAACACTGTGGCCCCATTTACCACTCTCGCTTTAAATACTGGAGCCCCATTTTCCACTCTCCCTTTAACCACTGTGGCCCCATTGCCCACTCTCCCTTGAATCACTGTGGCCCCATTTTCCACCCTGACTTTAAACACTGTGTCCCATTTCCCATTCTTGCTTTAAATACTGTGGCCTCATTTCCCACTCTCCCTTTAATCACCGGGGCCCCATTTTCCACTGTCACTTTAAATACCGGGGCCCCATTTCCCACTCTCACTTTAAATACTGTGGCCCTATTTCCCACTCTCCCTTTAAATACTGGGGCCGAATTTCCCACCCTGACGTTAAACACTGTGGCCCCATTTCCCACTCTCCTGTTAAATACTGTGGCCCCATTTCCCACTCTCCCTTGAAACATTGTGGCCCCATTTCCCACCCTGACTTTAAACACTGTGGCCCCATTTCCCACTCACCCTTTAAATACTGTGGCCCTATTTCCCACTTTCACTTTAAATACCAGGACCGTATTTCCCACTCTGCTTTTAAATACTCTGGTCCCATTTCCTACTCTCCCTTTAAACACTGTGGCCCTATTTCCCACTCTCCCTTTAAATACTGTGGCCCTATTTCCCTCTCTCCCTTTTAATACTGTGGCCCCATTTCCCACTCTCCCTTTAAATACCGGGGCCCCATTTCCCACTATCCCTTTAAATACCAGGGCCCCATTTCCCACTCTCCCTTTAAACACTGTGGCCCCATTTCCCACTCTCCCTTTAAATACTGGGGCCCTATTTCCCACTTTCACTTTAAATACCAGGACCGTATTTCCCACTCTGCTTTTAAATACTCTGGTCCCATTTCCTACTCTCCCTTTAAACACTGTGGCACTATTTCCCACTCTCCCTTTAAATACTGTGGCCCTATTTCCCTCTCTCCCTTTTAATACTGTGGCCCCATTTCCCACTCTCCCTTTAAATACCGGGGCCCCATTTCCCACTATCCCTTTAAATACCAGGGCCCCATTTCCCACTCTCCCTTTAAACACTGTGGCCCCATTTCCCACTCTCCCTTTAAATACTGGGGCCGAATTTCCCACCCTGACTTTAAACACTGTGGCCCCATTTCCCACTCTGCTGTTAAATACTGTGGCCCCATTTCCCACGCTCCCTTGAGACATTGTAGCCCCAGTTCCCACCCTGACTTTAAACACTGTGGCCCCATTTCCCACTCTCCCTTTAAATACTGTGGCCCTATTTCCCACTTTCCCTTTAAATACCAGGACCGTATTTCCCACTCTGCTTTTAAATACTGTGGTCCCATTTCCCACTCTCCATTTAAATGCTGTGGCCCCATTTCCCACTCTCCCTTTAAGCACCGGGGCCCCATTTTCACCTCTCACTTTAAATACCGGGGCCCCTTTTCCCACTCTCCCTTTAAATACCAGGGCCCCTTTTCCCACTCTCCCTTTAAATACCAGGGTCCCATTTCCCACTCTCCCTTTAAATGCTGTGGCCCCATTTCCCACTCTCCCTTTAATCACCGGGGCCCCATTTCCCACTCTACCTGTAAATACCAGGACGCCATTTCCCACTCTCCTTTTAAATACTGTGGCCCCATTTCCCACTCTCCCTTTAAATACCAGGACCCCATTTCCCACTCTCCCTTTAAACACTGTGGCCCCATTTCCCACTCTCCCTTTAAATACTAGGGCCGAATTTCCCACCCTGACGTTAAACACTGTGGCCCCATTTCCCACTCTCCTGTTAAATACTGTGGCCCCATTTCCCACTCTCCCTTGAAACATTGTGGCCCCATTTCCCACCCTGACTTTAAACAATGTAGCCCCATTTCCCACTCTCCCTTTAAATACTGTGGCCCTATTTCCCACTTTCATTTTAAATACCAGGACCGTATTTCCCACTCTGCTTTTAAATACTCTGGTCCCATTTCCTACTCTCCCTTTAAACACTGTGGCCCTATTTCCCACTCTCCCTTTAAATACTGTGGCCCTATTTCCCTCTCTCCCTTTTAATACTGTGGCCCCATTTCCCACTCTCCCTTTAAACACTGGGGCCCCATTTCCCACCCTGACTTTAAACACTGCGGCTCGATTTCCCACTCTCGCTTTAAACACTGTGGCCCCATTTCTCACTCTCGCTTTAAACACTGTGGCCCCATTTCCCATCCTCCCTTTAATCACGGGGCCCCATTTTTCACTGTCACTTTAAATACCGGGGCCCCATTTCCCACTCTCACTTTAAATACTGTGGCCGCATTTCCCACTTTCCCTTTAAATACCAGGACCCCATTTCCCACTCTCCTTATAAATACTATGGTCCCATTTCCAACTCTCCCTTTAAACACTGTGGCCCCATTTGCCACTCTCCCTTTAAATACTGTGGCCCCATTTCCCACTCTCCCTTTAAAAACCGGGACCCCATTTTCCACTCTCCTTTTAAATACTGTGGTCCCATTTCCCGCTCTCCCTTTAAATACTGTGACCCCATTTGCCACTCTCCCTTTAATTACTGGGGCCCCATTTCCCACTCTCCCTTTAACCACTGTGGCCCCGTTTCGCACTCTCCCTTGAAACACTGTGGACCCATTTCCCACCCTGACTTTAAACACTGTGTCCCATTTCCCACTCTCCCTTTAAAAACCGGGACCCCATTTTCCACTCTCCTTTTAAATACTGTGGTCCCATTTCCCGCTCTCCCTTTAAATACTGTGACCCCATTTGCCACTCTCCCTTTAATTACAGGGGCCCCATTTCCAACTCTCCCTTTAACCACTGTGGCCCCGTTTCGCACTCTCCCTTGAAACACTGTGGACCCATTTCCCACCCTGACTTTAAACACTGTGTCCCATTTCCCACTCTCCCTTTAAATACTGTGGCCCTATTTCCCTCTCTCCGTTTTAATACTGTGGCCCCATTTCCCACTCTGCCTTTAAACACTGGGGCCCCATTTCCCACTCTCCCTTTAAACACTGTGGCTCCATTTTCCACCCTGACATTAAACACTGTGGCCCCATTTCCCACTCTCCTGTTAAATACCGGAACCCATTTCCTACTCTCCCTTTAACACTGTGACCCCATTTCCCACTCTTCCTTTAAATACTGTGGCCCCATTTCCCACTCTCCTGTTAAATACTGGGGCCCATTTCCCACTCTAGCTTTAAATACCGGGGCCCCATTTCCCACTCTCCCTTTAAACACTGGGGCCCCATTTCCCACTCTCCCTTTAAACACTGTGGCCCCATTTCCCATCTTCCCTTTAATCACCGGGGCTCCATTTTCACCTCTCACTTTAAATACCGGGGCCCCATTTTCCACTGTCACTTTAAATACCGGGGCCCCATTTCCCACTCTCACTTTAAATACTGTGGCCCCATTTCCCACTCTCCCTTTAAATACTGGGGCCGAATTTCCCACCCTGACGTTAAACACTGTGGCCCCATTTCACACTCTCCTGTTAAATACTGTGGCCCCATTTCCCACTCTCCCTTGAAACATTGTGGCCCCATTTCCCACCCTGACTTTAAACACTGTGGCCCCATTTCCCACTCACCCTTTAAATACTGTGGCCCTATTTCCCACTTTCACTTTAAATACCAGGACCGTATTTCCCACTCTGCTTTTAAATACTCTGGTCCCATTTCCTACTCTCCCTTTAAACACTGTGGCCCTATTTCCCACTCTCCCTTTAAATACTGTGGCCCTATTTCCCTCTCTCCCTTTTAATACTGTGGCCCCATTTCCCACTCTCCCTTTAAATACCGGGGCCCCATTTCCCACTATCCCTTTAAATACCAGGGCCCCATTTCCCACTCTCCCTTTAAACACTGTGGCCCCATTTCCCACTCTCCCTTTAAATACTGGGGCCCTATTTCCCACTTTCACTTTAAATACCAGGACCGTATTTCCCACTCTGCTTTTAAATACTCTGGTCCCATTTCCTACTCTCCCTTTAAACACTGTGGCACTATTTCCCACTCTCCCTTTAAATACTGTGGCCCTATTTCCCTCTCTCCCTTTTAATACTGTGGCCCCATTTCCCACTCTCCCTTTAAATACCGGGGCCCCATTTCCCACTATCCCTTTAAATACCAGGGCCCCATTTCCCACTCTCCCTTTAAACACTGTGGCCCCATTTCCCACTCTCCCTTTAAATACTGGGGCCCTATTTCCCACTTTCACTTTAAATACCAGGACCGTATTTCCCACTCTGCTTTTAAATACTCTGGTCCCATTTCCTACTCTCCCTTTAAACACTGTGGCACTATTTCCCACTCTCCCTTTAAATACTGTGGCCCTATTTCCCTCTCTCCCTTTTAATACTGTGGCCCCATTTCCCACTCTCCCTTTAAATACCGGGGCCCCATTTCCCACTATCCCTTTAAATACCAGGGCCCCATTTCCCACTCTCCCTTTAAACACTGTGGCCCCATTTCCCACTCTCCCTTTAAATACTGGGGCCGAATTTCCCACCCTGACTTTAAACACTGTGGCCCCATTTCCCACTCTGCTGTTAAATACTGTGGCCCCATTTCCCACGCTCCCTTGAGACATTGTAGCCCCAGTTCCCACCCTGACTTTAAACACTGTGGCCCCATTTCCCACTCTCCCTTTAAATACTGTGGCCCTATTTCCCACTTTCCCTTTAAATACCAGGACCGTATTTCCCACTCTGCTTTTAAATACTGTGGTCCCATTTCCCACTCTCCATTTAAATGCTGTGGCCCCATTTCCCACTCTCCCTTTAAGCACCGGGGCCCCATTTTCACCTCTCACTTTAAATACCGGGGCCCCTTTTCCCACTCTCCCTTTAAATACCAGGGTCCCATTTCCCACTCTACCTGTAAATACCAGGACACCATTTCCCACTCTCCTTTTAAATACTGTGGCCCCATTTCCCACTCTCCCTTTAAATACCAGGACCCCATTTCCCACTCTCCCTTTAAACACTGTGGCCCCATTTCCCACTCTCCCTTTAAATACTAGGGCCGAATTTCCCACCCTGACGTTAAACACTGTGGCCCCATTTCCCACTCTCCTGTTAAATACTGTGGCCCCATTTCCCACTCTCCCTTGAAACATTGTGGCCCCATTTCCCACCCTGACTTTAAACAATGTAGCCCCATTTCCCACTCTCCCTTTAAATACTGTGGCCCTATTTCCCACTTTCATTTTAAATACCAGGACCGTATTTCCCACTCTGCTTTTAAATACTCTGGTCCCATTTCCTACTCTCCCTTTAAACACTGTGGCCCTATTTCCCACTCTCCCTTTAAATACTGTGGCCCTATTTCCCTCTCTCCCTTTTAATACTGTGGCCCCATTTCCCACTCTCCCTTTAAACACTGGGGCCCCATTTCCCACCCTGACTTTAAACACTGCGGCTCGATTTCCCACTCTCGCTTTAAACACTGTGGCCCCATTTCTCACTCTCGCTTTAAACACTGTGGCCCCATTTCCCATCCTCCCTTTAATCACGGGGCCCCATTTTTCACTGTCACTTTAAATACCGGGGCCCCATTTCCCACTCTCACTTTAAATACTGTGGCCGCATTTCCCACTTTCCCTTTAAATACCAGGACCCCATTTCCCACTCTCCTTTTAAATACTATGGTCCCATTTCCAACTCTCACTTTAAATACCGGGGCCCCATTTCCCACTCTCCCTTTAAACACTGTGGCCCCATTTGCCACTCTCCCTTTAAATACTGTGGCCCCATTTCCCACTCTCCCTTTAAAAACCGGGACCCCATTTTCCACTCTCCTTTTAAATACTGTGGTCCCATTTCCCGCTCTCCCTTTAAATACTGTGACCCCATTTGCCACTCTCCCTTTAATTACTGGGGCCCCATTTCCCACTCTCCCTTTAACCACTGTGGCCCCGTTTCGCACTCTCCCTTGAAACACTGTGGACCCATTTCCCACCCTGACTTTAAACACTGTGTCCCATTTCCCACTCTCCCTTTAAAAACCGGGACCCCATTTTCCACTCTCCTTTTAAATACTGTGGTCCCATTTCCCGCTCTCCCTTTAAATACTGTGACCCCATTTGCCACTCTCCCTTTAATTACAGGGGCCCCATTTCCAACTCTCCCTTTAACCACTGTGGCCCCGTTTCGCACTCTCCCTTGAAACACTGTGGACCCATTTCCCACCCTGACTTTAAACACTGTGTCCCATTTCCCACTCTCCCTTTAAATACTGTGGCCCTATTTCCCTCTCTCCGTTTTAATACTGTGGCCCCATTTCCCACTCTGCCTTTAAACACTGGGGCCCCATTTCCCACTCTCCCTTTAAACACTGTGGCTCCATTTTCCACCCTGACATTAAACACTGTGGCCCCATTTCCCACTCTCCTGTTAAATACCGGAACCCATTTCCTACTCTCCCTTTAACACTGTGACCCCATTTCCCACTCTTCCTTTAAATACTGTGGCCCCATTTCCCACTCTCCTGTTAAATACTGGGGCCCATTTCCCACTCTAGCTTTAAATACCGGGGCCCCATTTCCCACTCTCCCTTTAAACACTGGGGCCCCATTTCCCACTCTCCCTTTAAACACTGTGGCCCCATTTCCCATCTTCCCTTTAATCACCGGGGCTCCATTTTCACCTCTCACTTTAAATACCGGGGCCCCATTTTCCACTGTCACTTTAAATACCGGGGCCCCATTTCCCACTCTCACTTTAAATACTGTGGCCCCATTTCCCACTCTCCCTTTAAATACTGGGGCCGAATTTCCCACCCTGACGTTAAACACTGTGGCCCCATTTCACACTCTCCTGTTAAATACTGTGGCCCCATTTCCCACTCTCCCTTGAAACATTGTGGCCCCATTTCCCACCCTGACTTTAAACACTGTGGCCCCATTTCCCACTCACCCTTTAAATACTGTGGCCCTATTTCCCACTGTCACTTTAAATACCAGGACCGTATTTCCCACTCTGCTTTTAAATACTCTGGTCCCATTTCCTACTCTCCCTTTAAACACTGTGGCCCTATTTCCCACTCTCCCTTTAAATACTGTGGCCCTATTTCCCTCTCTCCCTTTTAATACTGTGGCCCCATTTCCCACTCTCTTGTTAAATACCGGAACCCATTTCCTACTCTCCCTTTAACACTGTGACCCCATTTCCCACTCTTCCTTTAAATACTGTGGCCCCATTTCCCACTCTCCTGTTAAATACTGGGGCCCATTTCCCACTCTAGCTTTAAATACCGGGGCCCCATTTCCCACTCTCCCTTTAAACACTGGGGCCCCATTTCCCACTCTCCCTTTAAACACTGTGGCCCCATTTCCCATCTTCCCTTTAATCACCGGGGCTCCATTTTCACCTCTCACTTTAAATACCGGGGCCCCATTTTCCACTGTCACTTTAAATACCGGGGCCCCATTTCCCACTCTCACTTTAAATACTGTGGCCCCATTTCCCACTCTCCCTTTAAATACTGGGGCCGAATTTCCCACCCTGACGTTAAACACTGTGGCCCCATTTCCCACTCTCCTGTTAAATACTGTGGCCCCATTTCCCACTCTCCCTTGAAACATTGTGGCCCCATTTCCCACCCTGACTTTAAACACTGTGGCCCCATTTCCCACTCACCCTTTAAATACTGTGGCCCTATTTCCCACTTTCACTTTAAATACCAGGACCGTATTTCCCACTCTGCTTTTAAATACTCTGGTCCCATTTCCTACTCTCCCTTTAAACACTGTGGCCCTATTTCCCACTCTCCCTTTAAATACTGTGGCCCTATTTCCCTCTCTCCCTTTTAATACTGTGGCCCCATTTCCCACTCTCCCTTTAAATACCGGGGCCCCATTTCCCACTATCCCTTTAAATACCAGGGCCCCATTTCCCACTCTCCCTTTAAACACTGTGGCCCCATTTCCCACTCTCCCTTTAAATACTGGGGCCCTATTTCCCACTTTCACTTTAAATACCAGGACCGTATTTCCCACTCTGCTTTAAATACTCTGGTCCCATTTCCTACTCTCCCTTTAAACACTGTGGCACTATTTCCCACTCTCCCTTTAAATACTGTGGCCCTATTTCCCTCTCTCCCTTTTAATACTGTGGCCCCATTTCCCACTCTCCCTTTAAATACCGGGGCCCCATTTCCCACTATCCCTTTAAATACCAGGGCCCCATTTCCCACTCTCCCTTTAAACACTGTGGCCCCATTTCCCACTCTCCCTTTAAATACTGGGGCCGAATTTCCCACCCTGACTTTAAACACTGTGGCCCCATTTCCCACTCTGCTGTTAAATACTGTGGCCCCATTTCCCACGCTCCCTTGAGACATTGTAGCCCCAGTTCCCACCCTGACTTTAAACACTGTGGCCCCATTTCCCACTCTCCCTTTAAATACTGTGGCCCTATTTCCCACTTTCCCTTTAAATACCAGGACCGTATTTCCCACTCTGCTTTTAAATACTGTGGTCCCATTTCCCACTCTCCATTTAAATGCTGTGGCCCCATTTCCCACTCTCCCTTTAAGCACCGGGGCCCCATTTTCACCTCTCACTTTAAATACCGGGGCCCCATTTCCCACTCTCCCTTTAAATACCAGGGTCCCATTTCCCACTCTCCCTTTAAATGCTGTGGCCCCATTTCCCACTCTCCCTTTAATCACCGGGGCCCCATTTCCCACTCTACCTGTAAATACCAGGACACCATTTCCCACTCTCCTTTTAAATACTGTGGCCCCATTTCCCACTCTCCCTTTAAATACCAGGACCCCATTTCCCACTCTCCCTTTAAACACTGTGGCCCCATTTCCCACTCTCCCTTTAAATACTAGGGCCGAATTTCCCACCCTGACGTTAAACACTGTGGCCCCATTTCCCACTCTCCTGTTAAATACTGTGGCCCCATTTCCCACTCTCCCTTGAAACATTGTGGCCCCATTTCCCACCCTGACTTTAAACAATGTAGCCCCATTTCCCACTCTCCCTTTAAATACTGTGGCCCTATTTCCCACTTTCATTTTAAATACCAGGACCGTATTTCCCACTCTGCTTTTAAATACTCTGGTCCCATTTCCTACTCTCCCTTTAAACACTGTGGCCCTATTTCCCACTCTCCCTTTAAATACTGTGGCCCTATTTCCCTCTCTCCCTTTTAATACTGTGGCCCCATTTCCCACTCTCCCTTTAAACACTGGGGCCCCATTTCCCACCCTGACTTTAAACACTGCGGCTCGATTTCCCACTCTCGCTTTAAACACTGTGGCCCCATTTCTCACTCTCGCTTTAAACACTGTGGCCCCATTTCCCATCCTCCCTTTAATCACGGGGCCCCATTTTTCACTGTCACTTTAAATACCGGGGCCCCATTTCCCACTCTCACTTTAAATACTGTGGCCGCATTTCCCACTTTCCCTTTAAATACCAGGACCCCATTTCCCACTCTCCTTTTAAATACTATGGTCCCATTTCCAACTCTCACTTTAAATACCGGGGCCCCATTTCCCACTCTCCCTTTAAACACTGTGGCCCCATTTGCCACTCTCCCTTAAAATACTGTGGCCCCATTTCCCACTCTCCCTTTAAAAACCGGGACCCCATTTTCCACTCTCCTTTTAAATACTGTGGTCCCATTTCCCACTCTCCCTTTAAATACTGTGACCCCATTTGCCACTCTCCCTTTAATTACTGGGGCCCCATTTCCCACTCTCCCTTTAACCACTGTGGCCCCGTTTCGCACTCTCCCTTGAAACACTGTGGACCCATTTCCCACCCTGACTTTAAACACTGTGTCCCATTTCCCACTCTCCCTTTAAATACTGTGGCCCTATTTCCCTCTCTCCGTTTTAATACTGTGGCCCCATTTCCCACTCTGCCTTTAAACACTGGGGCCCCATTTCCCACTCTCCCTTTAAACACTGTGGCTCCATTTTCCACCCTGACATTAAACACTGTGGCCCCATTTCCCACTCTCCTGTTAAATACCGGAACCCATTTCCTACTCTCCCTTTAACACTGTGACCCCATTTCCCACTCTTCCTTTAAATACTGTGGCCCCATTTCCCACTCTCCTGTTAAATACTGGGGCCCATTTCCCACTCTAGCTTTAAATACCGGGGCCCCATTTCCCACTCTCCCTTTAAACACTGGGGCCCCATTTCCCACTCTCCCTTTAAACACTGTGGCCCCATTTCCCATCTTCCCTTTAATCACCGGGGCTCCATTTTCACCTCTCACTTTAAATACCGGGGCCCCATTTCCCACTGTCCCTTTAACACTGTGGCCCCATTTCCCACTCTCGCTTTAAATACTGTGGCCCCATTTCCCACTCCTCCTTTAAATACCGGGGCCCCATTTCCCAATCTCCCTTTAAATACCAGGACCCCATTTCCACTTTCCCTTTAAACACTGGGGCCCCATTTCCCACTCTCACTTTAAATACCGGCGCCCCATTCCCCACTCTCACTTTAAACACTGTGGCCCCATTTCCCACTCTCCCTTTAAATACTGTGGCCCCATTTCGCACTCTCCCTTTAATCACCGGGGCCCCATTTTCCACTCTCACTTTAAATACCGGGGCCCCATTTCCCACTCTCACTTTAAATACCGGACCCCATTTCCCACTTTCCCTGTAAATACCAGGACCCCATTTCCCACTCTCCCTTTAAACACTGTGGCCCCATTTCCCATTCTCCCTTTAAATACTGGGGCCCAATTTCCCACCCTGACGTTAAACACTGTGGCCCCATTTCCCACTCTCCTGTTAAATACTGTGGCCCCATTTGCCACTCTCCCTTGAAACATTGTGGCCCCATTTCCCACCCTGACTTTAAACACTGCGTCCCCATTTCCCACTCTCCCTTTAAATACTGTGGCCCAATTTGCCACTCTGCCTTTAAATACTGTGGCCCCATTTCCCACTCTCCCTTTAAAAACCGGGACCCCGTTTCCCACTCTCCCTTTAAATACTGAGGTCCCATTTCCCACACTCCTTTTAAATACTGTGGTCCCATTTCCCACTCTCCCTTTAAACACTGTGGCCTCATTTCCCACTCTCCCTTTAAATACTGGGGCCCCATTTTCCACTCTCCCTTTAACCACTGTGGCCCCGTTTCCCACTCTCCCTTGAAACACTGTGGCACCATTTCCCACCCTGACTTTAAACACAGTGTCCCATTTCCCACTCTCCCTTTAAATACTGTGGCCCTATTTCCCTCTCTCCGTTTTAATACTGTGGCCCCATTTCCCACTCTCCCTTTAAACACTGGGGCCCCATTTCCCAATCTCCCTTTAAAAACTGTGGCTCCATTTTCCACCCTGACGTTAAACACTGTGGCCCCATTTCCCACTCTCCTGTTAAATACTGTGGCCCCATTTCCCACTCTCCCTTTAACACTGTGACCCCATTTCCCACTCTCCCTTTAAATACTGTGGCCCCATTTCCCACTCTCCTGTTAAATACTGGGGCCCCATTTCCCACTCTCACTTTAAATACGGGACTCCATTTCCCACTCTCCCTTTAAACACTGTGGCCCCATTTCCCACTCTCACTTTAAATACCGGACTCCATGTCCCACTCTCCCTTTAAACACTGTGGCTCCATTTCCCATCCTCCCTTTAATCACCGGGGCTCCATTTTCACCTCTCACTTTAAATACCGGGGCCCCATTTCCCACTCTCCCTTTAACACTGTGACCCCATTTCCCACTCTTCCTTTAAACACTGTGGCCCCATTTCCCACTCTCGCTTTAAATACTGTGGCCCCATTTCCCACTCTCCTATTAAATACTGGGGCCCATTTCCCACGCCTCTTTTAAATACCGGGGCCCCATTTCCCAATCTCCCTTTCAATACTGTGGCCCCATTTCCCACTCTCCCTTTAATCACCGGGGCCCTACTTTCCCACTTTCCCTTTAAATACTGGGGCCGAATTTCCCACCCTGACGTTAAACACTGTGGCCCCATTTCCCACTCTCCCTTTAAACACTGTGGCCCTATTTCCCACTCTCCCTTTAAATACTGTGGCCCTATTTCCCTCTCTCCCTTTTAATACTGTGGCCCCATTTCCCACTCTCCCTTTAAACACTGGGGCCCCATTTCCCACCCTGACTTTAAACACTGCGGCTCGATTTCCCACTCTCGCTTTAAACACTGTGGCCCCATTTCTCACTCTCGCTTTAAACACTGTGGCCCCATTTCCCATCCTCCCTTTAATCACGGGGCCCCATTTTTCACTGTCACTTTAAATACCGGGGCCCCATTTCCCACTCTCACTTTAAATACTGTGGCCGCATTTCCCACTTTCCCTTTAAATACCAGGACCCCATTTCCCACTCTCCTTTTAAATACTATGGTCCCATTTCCAACTCTCACTTTAAATACCGGGGCCCCATTTCCCACTCTCCCTTTAAACACTGTGGCCCCATTTGCCACTCTCCCTTAAAATACTGTGGCCCCATTTCCCACTCTCCCTTTAAAAACCGGGACCCCATTTTCCACTCTCCTTTTAAATACTGTGGTCCCATTTCCCACTCTCCCTTTAAATACTGTGACCCCATTTGCCACTCTCCCTTTAATTACTGGGGCCCCATTTCCCACTCTCCCTTTAACCACTGTGGCCCCGTTTCGCACTCTCCCTTGAAACACTGTGGACCCATTTCCCACCCTGACTTTAAACACTGTGTCCCATTTCCCACTCTCCCTTTAAATACTGTGGCCCTATTTCCCTCTCTCCGTTTTAATACTGTGGCCCCATTTCCCACTCTGCCTTTAAACACTGGGGCCCCATTTCCCACTCTCCCTTTAAACACTGTGGCTCCATTTTCCACCCTGACATTAAACACTGTGGCCCCATTTCCCACTCTCCTGTTAAATACCGGAACCCATTTCCTACTCTCCCTTTAACACTGTGACCCCATTTCCCACTCTTCCTTTAAATACTGTGGCCCCATTTCCCACTCTCCTGTTAAATACTGGGGCCCATTTCCCACTCTAGCTTTAAATACCGGGGCCCCATTTCCCACTCTCCCTTTAAACACTGGGGCCCCATTTCCCACTCTCCCTTTAAACACTGTGGCCCCATTTCCCATCTTCCCTTTAATCACCGGGGCTCCATTTTCACCTCTCACTTTAAATACCGGGGCCCCATTTCCCACTGTCCCTTTAACACTGTGGCCCCATTTCCCACTCTCGCTTTAAATACTGTGGCCCCATTTCCCACTCCTCCTTTAAATACCGGGGCCCCATTTCCCAATCTCCCTTTAAATACCAGGACCCCATTTCCACTTTCCCTTTAAACACTGGGGCCCCATTTCCCACTCTCACTTTAAATACCGGCGCCCCATTCCCCACTCTCACTTTAAACACTGTGGCCCCATTTCCCACTCTCCCTTTAAATACTGTGGCCCCATTTCGCACTCTCCCTTTAATCACCGGGGCCCCATTTTCCACTCTCACTTTAAATACCGGGGCCCCATTTCCCACTCTCACTTTAAATACCGGACCCCATTTCCCACTTTCCCTGTAAATACCAGGACCCCATTTCCCACTCTCCCTTTAAACACTGTGGCCCCATTTCCCATTCTCCCTTTAAATACTGGGGCCCAATTTCCCACCCTGACGTTAAACACTGTGGCCCCATTTCCCACTCTCCTGTTAAATACTGTGGCCCCATTTGCCACTCTCCCTTGAAACATTGTGGCCCCATTTCCCACCCTGACTTTAAACACTGCGTCCCCATTTCCCACTCTCCCTTTAAATACTGTGGCCCAATTTGCCACTCTGCCTTTAAATACTGTGGCCCCATTTCCCACTCTCCCTTTAAAAACCGGGACCCCGTTTCCCACTCTCCCTTTAAATACTGAGGTCCCATTTCCCACACTCCTTTTAAATACTGTGGTCCCATTTCCCACTCTCCCTTTAAACACTGTGGCCTCATTTCCCACTCTCCCTTTAAATACTGGGGCCCCATTTTCCACTCTCCCTTTAACCACTGTGGCCCCGTTTCCCACTCTCCCTTGAAACACTGTGGCACCATTTCCCACCCTGACTTTAAACACAGTGTCCCATTTCCCACTCTCCCTTTAAATACTGTGGCCCTATTTCCCTCTCTCCGTTTTAATACTGTGGCCCCATTTCCCACTCTCCCTTTAAACACTGGGGCCCCATTTCCCAATCTCCCTTTAAAAACTGTGGCTCCATTTTCCACCCTGACGTTAAACACTGTGGCCCCATTTCCCACTCTCCTGTTAAATACTGTGGCCCCATTTCCCACTCTCCCTTTAACACTGTGACCCCATTTCCCACTCTCCCTTTAAATACTGTGGCCCCATTTCCCACTCTCCTGTTAAATACTGGGGCCCCATTTCCCACTCTCACTTTAAATACGGGACTCCATTTCCCACTCTCCCTTTAAACACTGTGGCCCCATTTCCCACTCTCACTTTAAATACCGGACTCCATGTCCCACTCTCCCTTTAAACACTGTGGCTCCATTTCCCATCCTCCCTTTAATCACCGGGGCTCCATTTTCACCTCTCACTTTAAATACCGGGGCCCCATTTCCCACTCTCCCTTTAACACTGTGACCCCATTTCCCACTCTTCCTTTAAACACTGTGGCCCCATTTCCCACTCTCGCTTTAAATACTGTGGCCCCATTTCCCACTCTCCTATTAAATACTGGGGCCCATTTCCCACGCCTCTTTTAAATACCGGGGCCCCATTTCCCAATCTCCCTTTCAATACTGTGGCCCCATTTCCCACTCTCCCTTTAATCACCGGGGCCCTACTTTCCCACTTTCCCTTTAAATACTGGGGCCGAATTTCCCACCCTGACGTTAAACACTGTGGCCCCATTTCCCACTCTCCCTTTAAATACTGTGGCCCTATTTGCCACTTTCCCTTTAAATACCAGGACCCCATTTCCCACTCTCACTGTATATACCGGCCCCATTTCCCACTTTCCCTTTAAATACCAGGACCCCATTTCCCACTCTCCCTTTAAACACTGTGGCCCCATTTCCCACTCTCCCTTTAAATACTGGGGCCCAATTTCCCACTCTCCCTTTAAACACTGTGGCCCCATTTCCCACTCTCCCTTTAAACACTGGGGCCCCATTTCCCACTCTCACTTTAAATACCGGACTCCATTTCCCACTCTCCCTTCAAACACTGTAGCCCCATTTCCCACTCTCCCTTTCATCACCGGGGCCCCATTTTCCACTCTCACTTTAAATACCGGCGCCCCATTTCCCACTCTCATTTTAAACACTGTCGCCCCATTTCCCCTTCTCCCTTTAAAGACTGGGGCCCAATTTCCCACCCTGACATTAAACACTGTGGCCCCATTTCCCACTCTCCTGTTAAATACCGGAACCCATTTCCTACTCTCCCTTTAACACTGTGACCCCATTTCCCACTCTTCCTTTAAATACTGTGGCCCCATTTCCCACTCTCCTGTTAAATACTGGGGCCCATTTCCCACTCTAGCTTTAAATACCGGGGCCCCATTTCCCACTCTCCCTTTAAACACTGGGGCCCCATTTCCCACTCTCCCTTTAAACACTGTGGCCCCATTTCCCATCTTCCCTTTAATCACCGGGGCTCCATTTTCACCTCTCACTTTAAATACCGGGGCCCCATTTTCCACTGTCACTTTAAATACCGGGGCCCCATTTCCCACTCTCACTTTAAATACTGTGGCCCCATTTCCCACTCTCCCTTTAAATACTGGGGCCGAATTTCCCACCCTGACGTTAAACACTGTGGCCCCATTTCACACTCTCCTGTTAAATACTGTGGCCCCATTTCCCACTCTCCCTTGAAACATTGTGGCCCCATTTCCCACCCTGACTTTAAACACTGTGGCCCCATTTCCCACTCACCCTTTAAATACTGTGGCCCTATTTCCCACTGTCACTTTAAATACCAGGACCGTATTTCCCACTCTGCTTTTAAATACTCTGGTCCCATTTCCTACTCTCCCTTTAAACACTGTGGCCCTATTTCCCACTCTCCCTTTAAATACTGTGGCCCTATTTCCCTCTCTCCCTTTTAATACTGTGGCCCCATTTCCCACTCTCTTGTTAAATACCGGAACCCATTTCCTACTCTCCCTTTAACACTGTGACCCCATTTCCCACTCTTCCTTTAAATACTGTGGCCCCATTTCCCACTCTCCTGTTAAATACTGGGGCCCATTTCCCACTCTAGCTTTAAATACCGGGGCCCCATTTCCCACTCTCCCTTTAAACACTGGGGCCCCATTTCCCACTCTCCCTTTAAACACTGTGGCCCCATTTCCCATCTTCCCTTTAATCACCGGGGCTCCATTTTCACCTCTCACTTTAAATACCGGGGCCCCATTTTCCACTGTCACTTTAAATACCGGGGCCCCATTTCCCACTCTCACTTTAAATACTGTGGCCCCATTTCCCACTCTCCCTTTAAATACTGGGGCCGAATTTCCCACCCTGACGTTAAACACTGTGGCCCCATTTCCCACTCTCCTGTTAAATACTGTGGCCCCATTTCCCACTCTCCCTTGAAACATTGTGGCCCCATTTCCCACCCTGACTTTAAACACTGTGGCCCCATTTCCCACTCACCCTTTAAATACTGTGGCCCTATTTCCCACTTTCACTTTAAATACCAGGACCGTATTTCCCACTCTGCTTTTAAATACTCTGGTCCCATTTCCTACTCTCCCTTTAAACACTGTGGCCCTATTTCCCACTCTCCCTTTAAATACTGTGGCCCTATTTCCCTCTCTCCCTTTTAATACTGTGGCCCCATTTCCCACTCTCCCTTTAAATACCGGGGCCCCATTTCCCACTATCCCTTTAAATACCAGGGCCCCATTTCCCACTCTCCCTTTAAACACTGTGGCCCCATTTCCCACTCTCCCTTTAAATACTGGGGCCCTATTTCCCACTTTCACTTTAAATACCAGGACCGTATTTCCCACTCTGCTTTAAATACTCTGGTCCCATTTCCTACTCTCCCTTTAAACACTGTGGCACTATTTCCCACTCTCCCTTTAAATACTGTGGCCCTATTTCCCTCTCTCCCTTTTAATACTGTGGCCCCATTTCCCACTCTCCCTTTAAATACCGGGGCCCCATTTCCCACTATCCCTTTAAATACCAGGGCCCCATTTCCCACTCTCCCTTTAAACACTGTGGCCCCATTTCCCACTCTCCCTTTAAATACTGGGGCCGAATTTCCCACCCTGACTTTAAACACTGTGGCCCCATTTCCCACTCTGCTGTTAAATACTGTGGCCCCATTTCCCACGCTCCCTTGAGACATTGTAGCCCCAGTTCCCACCCTGACTTTAAACACTGTGGCCCCATTTCCCACTCTCCCTTTAAATACTGTGGCCCTATTTCCCACTTTCCCTTTAAATACCAGGACCGTATTTCCCACTCTGCTTTTAAATACTGTGGTCCCATTTCCCACTCTCCATTTAAATGCTGTGGCCCCATTTCC
>NW_027276755.1:0-35530 GCF_030028105.1 Mobula birostris | reverse complement strand
CCTGAAAATCATGCCCTGAATCTCATGCCCTGAATCTCATGCTCTGAAACTCGTGCACTGAATCTCATGCCCTCAAGTTCCTGCACTGAAACCATGCCCTGAACCTCATGCCCTGAAACTCATGCCCTAAATCACATACCCTGAAACTCCTGCCTGAAACTCATGCACTGAAACTCATGCCCTGAATCACATGCCCTAAAACTCCTGCCCTGAATCATCTGCCCAGAAACTGATGCCCTGAATTACATGCCCTGAAATACCTGCCCTGAATCTCATGCCCTGAAACTCATGCCCTGAATCTCATGCCCTGAAACTCCTGCCCTCAAACTCATCCACTGAAACTCATGCCCTGAACCTCATGCCTTGAAACTCCTGCCCTCAAACTCATGCACTGAAACTCATGCCCTGAATCTCATACTTTGAAACTTCTGTCCTGAATCTCATGCCCTGAAACTCATGCCCTGAATCTCATGCCCTGAAACTCCTGCACTGAAACACATGCCATGAATCTCATATCCTGAAACTCACGCCCTGAATTACATGCCCTGAAACTTCTGCCTGAAACTCCTGCCCTGAAACTCATGCTCTGAAACTCATGCCCTGAATCACATGCCCTAAAACTCCTGCCCTGAATCATCTGCCCAGAAACTGATGCCCTGAATTACATGCCCTGAAATACCTGCCCTGAATCTCATGCCCTGAAACTCATGCCCTGAATCTCATGCCCTGAAACTCCTGCCCTCAAACTCATCCACTGAAACTCATGCCCTGAACCTCATGCCTTGAAACTCCTGCCCTCAAACTCATGCACTGAAACTCATATCCTGAAACTCACGCCCTGAATTACATGCCCTGAAACTTCTGCCCTGAAACTCATGCCCTGAAACTCATGCCCTGAAACTCATGGCCTGAATCTCCTGTCCTGAAACTCATGCCCTGAATCTCATGCCCTCAAGTTCCTGCACTGAAACTCATGCCCTGAAACTCATGTCCTGAATCTCATTCCCTGAAACTCATGTCCTGAAACTTATGCCCTGAAACTCATGCCCTTAAACTCATGCCCTGAATCTCATGCCCTCAAGTTCCTGGACTGAAACTCATGCACTGAATCTCCTGTACTAAATCTCATGCCCTGAATCTCATGCCCTGAATCTCATGCCCTGAAACTCTTGCAGTGAAACACCTGCCCTGAATCTCCTGCCCTGAAACTCATGCCCTGAATCTCATGCCCTGAAACTCATGCCCTGAACCTCATGCCCTGAAACTCATGCCCTAAATCACATACCCTGAAACTCCTGCCCTGAAACTCATGCCCTGAATCTCATGTCCTGAAACTCCTGCCCTGAATCACCTACCCTGAAACTCATGCCCTGAATCTCATGCCCTGAAACTCCTGCACTGAAACTCATGCCCTGAAACTCATGCCCTGAATCTCCTGCCCTGAAACTCATGCCCTGAATCTCATGCCCTGAAACACCTGCCCTGAATCTCATGCCCTGAAAATCATGCCCTGAATCTCATGCCCTGAATCTCATGCTCTGAAACTCGTGCACTGAATCTCATGCCCTCAAGTTCCTGCACTGAAACTCATGCCCTGAACCTCATGCCCTGAAACTCATGCCCTAAATCACATACCCTGAAACTCCTGCCCTGAAACTCATGCACTGAAACTCATGCCCTGAATCACATGCCCTAAAACTCCTGCCCTGAATCATCTGCCCAGAAACTGATGCCCTGAATCTCATGCCCTGAAATTCATGCCCTGAACCTCATGCCCTGAAACTCAAGCCCTGAATCTCATGCCCTGAAACTCATGCCCTTATTCACATACCCTGAAACTCCTGCCCTGAAACTCATGCACTGAAACTCATGCCCTGAATCACATGCCCTAAAACTCCTGCCCTGAATCATATGCCCTGAATCTCATGCCCTGAAACTCCTGCACTGAAACACCTGCTCTGAATCTCCTGCCCTGAAAATCATGCACTGAATCTCATGCCCTGAATCTCATTCTCTGAAACTCATGCACTGAATCTCATGCCCTCAAGTTCCTGGACTGAAACTCATGCCCTGAATCTCATGACCTGAAACTCATGCCCTGAACCTCATGCCCTGAAACTCAAGCCCTGAATCTCATGCCCTGAAACTCATGCCCTAAATCACATACCCTGAAACTCCTGCCCTGAAACTCATGCACTGAAACTCATGCCCTACAACTCCTGCCCTGAAACTCCTGCCCTGAAACTCCTGCCCTGAAACTCATGCCCTGAATCTCCTGTCCTAAAACTCATGCCCTGAATCTCATGCCTTGAAACTCCTGCACTGAAACTCATGCCATGAATCTCATATCCTGAAACTCACGCCCTGAATCACATGCCCTGAAACTCCTGCCCTGAAACTCATGCCCTGAAACTCATGCCCTGAATCTCCTGTCCTGAAACTCATGCCCTGAATCTCATGCCCTGAATCTCATGCCCTGAAACTCCTGCACTGAAACACCTGCCCTGAATCTCCTGCCCTGAAAATCATGCCCTGAATCTCATGCTCTGAAACTCATGCACTGAATCTCATGCCCTCAAGTTCCTGGACTGAAACTCATGCCCTGAATCTCATGACCTGAAACTCATGCCCTGAAACTCATGCCCTGAAACTCAAGCCGTGAATCTCATTCCCTGAAACTCATGCCCTAAAACTCGTGCCCTGAAACTCATGCCCTGAAACTCATGCCCTGAAACTCATGCCCTGAATCTCCTGTCCTGAAACTCATGCCCTGAATCTCATGCCCTGAATCTCACGCTCTGAAAGTCGTGCACTGAATCTCATGACCTCAAGTTCCTGCACTGAAACTCATGCCCTGAATCTCATGTCCTGAAACTCCTGCCCTGAATCACCTACCCTGAAACTCATGCCCTGAATCTCATGCGCTGAAACTCCTGCACTGAAACTCATGCCATGAATCTCATATCCTGAAACTCACGCCCTGTATCACATGCCCTGAAACTCCTGCCCTGAAACTCATGCCCTGAAACTCATGCCCTGAATCTCCTGCCCTGAAACTCATGCCCTGAATCTCATGCCCTGAAACACCTGCCCTGAATCTCCTGCACTGAAAATCATGCCCTGAATCTCATGCCCTGAATCTCATGCTCTGAAACTCGTGCACTGAATCTCATGCCCTCAAGTTCCTGCACTGAAACTCATGCCCTGAATCTCATGCCCTGAAACTCATGCCCTGAACCTCATGCCCTGAAACTCATGCCCTAAATCACATACCCTGAAACTCCTGCCCTGAAACTCATGCACTGAAACTCATGCCCTGAATCACATGCCCTAAAACTCCTGCCCTGAATCATCTGCCCAGAAACTGATGCCCTGAATTACATGCCCTGAAATACCTGCCCTGAATCTCATGCCCTGAAACTCATGCCCTGAATCTCATGCCCTGAAACTCCTGCCCTCAAACTCATGCACTGAAACTCATGCCCTGAATCTCATGCCTTGAAACTCCTGCCCTCAAACTCATGCACTGAAACTCATGCCCTGAATCTCATGCCTTGAAACTGCTGTCCTGAATCTCATGCCCTGAAACTCATGCCCTGAATCTCATGCCCTGAAACTCCTGCACTGAAACACATGCCATGAATCTCATATCCTGAAACTCACGCCCTGAATTACCTGCCCTGAAACTTCTGCCCTGAAACTCATGCCCTGAAACTCATGGCCTGAATCTCCTGTCCTGAAACTCATGCCCTGAATCTCATGCCCTCAAGTTCCTGCACTGAAACTCATGCCCTGAAACTCATGTCCTGAATCTCATTCCCTGAAACTCATGTCCTGAAACTTATGCCCTGAAACTCATGCCCTTAAACACATGCCCTGAATCTCATGCCCTGAATCTCATGCCCTCAAGTTCCTGGACTGAAACTCATGCCCTGAATCTCATGACCTGAAACTCATGCTCTGAACCTCATGCCCTGAAACTCAAGCCCTGAATCTCATGCCCTGAAACTCATGCCCTAAATCACATACCCAGAAACACCTGCCCTGAAACTCATGCCCTGAATCTCCTGTCCTGAAACTCATGCCCTGAATCTCATGCCCTGAATCTCATGCCCTGAAACTCCTGCAGTGAAACACCTGCCCTGAATCTCCTGCCCTGAAAATCATGCCCTGAATCTCATGCTCTGAAACTCATGCACTGAATCTCATGCCCTCAAGTTCCTGGACTGAAACTCATGCCCTGAATCTCATGACCTGAAACTCATGCCCTGAACCTCATGCCCTGAAACTCAAGCCCTGAATCTCATTCCCTGAAACTCATGCCCTGAATCTCCTGTCCTAAAACTCATGCCCTGAATCTCATGCCCTGAATCTCACGCTCTGAAAGTCGTGCACTGAATCTCATGACCTCAAGTTCCTGCACTGAAACTCATGCCCTGAATCTCATGCCCTGAAACTCATGCCCTGAACCTCATGCCCTGAAACTCATGCCCTAAATCACATACCCTGAAACTCCTGCCCTGAAACTCATGCCCTGAATCTCATGTCCTGAAACTCCTGCCCTGAATCACCTACCCTGAAACTCATGCCCTGAATCTCATGCCCTGAAACTCCTGCACTGAAACTCATGCCCTGAAACTCATGCCCTGAATCTCCTGCCCTGAATCTCATGCCCTGAATCTCATGCCCTGAAAAACCTGCCCTGAATCTCATGCCCTGAAAATCATGCCTGAATCTCATGCCCTGAATCTCATGCTCTGAAACTCGTGCACTGAATCTCATGCCCTCAAGTTCCTGCACTGAAACTCATGCCCTGAACCTCATGCCCTGAAACTCATGCCCTAAATCACATACCCTGAAACTCCTGCCCTGAAACTCATGCACTGAAACTCATGCCCTGAATCACATGCCCTAAAACTCCTGCCCTGAATCATCTGCCCAGAAACTGATGCCCTGAATTACATGCCCTGAAATACCTGCCCTGAATCTCATGCCCTGAAACTCATGCCCTGAATCTCATGCCCTGAAACTCCTGCCCTCAAACTCATCCACTGAAACTCATGCCCTGAACCTCATGCCTTGAAACTCCTGCCCTCAAACTCATGCACTGAAACTCATGCCCTGAATCTCATGCCCTGAAACTCCTGCACTGAAACACATGCCATGAATCTCATATCCTGAAACTCACGCCCTGAATTACATGCCCTGAAACTTCTGCCCTGAAACTCATGCCCTGAAACTCATGCCCTGAAACTCATGGCCTGAATCTCCTGTCCTGAAACTCATGCCCTGAATCTCATGCCCTCAAGTTCCTGCACTGAAACTCATGCCCTGAAACTCATGTCCTGAATCTCATTCCCTGAAACTCATGTCCTGAAACTTATGCCCTGAAACTCATGCCCTTAAACTCATGCCCTGAATCTCATGCCCTCAAGTTCCTGGACTGAAACTCATGCCCTGAATCTCATGACCTGAAACTCATGCCCTGAACCTCATGCCCTGAAACTCAAGCCCTGAATCTCATGCCCTGAAACTCATGCCCTAAATCACATACCCGGAAACTCCTGCCCTGAAACTCATGCACTGAAACTCATGCCCTGAATCACATGCCCTACAACTCCTGCCCTGAAACTCATGCCCTGAAACTCATGCACTGAATCTCCTGTACTAAATCTCATGCCCTGAATCTCATGCCCTGAATCTCATGGCCTGAAACTCTTGCAGTGAAACACCTGCCCTGAATCTCCTGCCCTGAAACTCATGCCCTGAATCTCATGCCCTGAAACTCATGCCCTGAACCTCATGCCCTGAAACTCATGCCCTAAATCACATACCCTGAAACTCCTGCCCTGAAACTCATGCCCTGAATCTCATGTCCTGAAACTCCTGCCCTGAATCACCTACCCTGAAACTCATGCCCTGAATCTCATGCCCTGAAACTCCTGCACTGAAACCTGAATCTCCTGCCCTGAAACTCATGCCCTGAATCTCATGCCCTGAAACACCTGCCCTGAATCTCTATGCCCTGAAAATCATGCCCTGAATCTCATGCCCTGAATCTCTGCTCTGAAACTCGTGCACTGAATCTCATGCCCTCAAGTTCCTGCACTGAAACTCATGCCCTGAACCTCATGCCCTGAAACTCATGCCCTAAATCACATACCCTGAAACTCCTGCCCTGAAACTCATGCACTGAAACTCATGCCCTGAATCACATGCCCTAAAACTCCTGCCCTGAATCATCTGCCAGAAACTGATGCCCTGAATTACATGCCCTGAAATACCTGCCCTGAATCTCATGCCCTGAAACTCATGCCCTGAATCTCATGCCCTGAAACTCCTGCCCCTCAAACTCATCCACTGAAACTCATGCCCTGAACCTCATGCCTTGAAACTCCTGCCCTCAAACTCAATGCACTGAAACTCATGCCCTGAATCTCATGCTTATGAAACTGCTGTCCTGAATCTCATGCCCTGAAACTCATGCCCATGAATCTTATGCCCTGAAACTCCTGCACTGAAACACATGCCATGAATCTCATATCCTGAAACTCACGCCCCTGAATTACATGCCCTGAAACTTCTGCCCTGAAACTCATGCCCTGAAACTCATGCCCCTGAAACTCATGGCCTGAATCTCCTGTCCTGAAACTCATGCCCTGAATCTCATGCCCCTCAAGTTCCTGCACTGAAACTCATGCCCTGAAACTCATGTCCGTGAATCTCATTCCCTGAAACTCATGTCCTGAAACTCTATGCCCTGAAACTCATGCCCTTAAACTCATGCCCTGAATCTCATGCCCCTCAAGTTCCTGGACTGAAACTCATGCCCTGAATCTCATGACCTGAAACTCATGCCCCTGAACCTCATGCCCTGAAACTCAAGCCCTGAATCTCATGCCCTGAAACTCATGCCCTAAATCACATACCCGGAAACTCCTGCCCCTGAAACTCATGCACTGAAACTCATGCCCTGAATCACATGCCCTACAACTCCTGCCCTTGAAACTCATGCCCTGAAACTCATGCACTGAATCTCCTGTACTAAATCTCATGCCCTGAATCTCATGCCCTGAATCTCATGCCCTGAAACTCTTGCCAGTGAAACACCTGCCCTGAATCTCCTGCCCTGAAACTCATGCCCTGAATCTCATTGCTCCTGAATCTCATGCTCTGAAACTCGTGCACTGAATCTCATGCCCTGAATCTCATGCTCTGAAACTCGTGCACTGAATCTCATGACCTCAAGTTCCTGCACTGAAACTCCTGCCCTGAAACTCATGCCCTGAAACTCCATGCCCTGAATCTTCTGTCCTGAAACTCATGCCCTGAATCTCATGCCCTGAAACACCTGCCCTGAATCTCCTGCCCCTGAAAATCAAGCCCTGAATCTCATGCCCTGAATCTCATGCCCTGAATCTCATGCTCTGAAAACTCATGCACTGAATCTCATGCCCTCAAGTTCCTGGACTGAAACTCCTGCCCTGAGTCATCTGCCCAGAAACTCATGCCCTGAATTACATGCCCTGAAATACCTGCCCTGAATCTCATGCCCTGAAAACTCATGCCCTGAATCTCATGCCTTGAAACTCCTGCCCTCAAACTCCTGCACTGAAACTCTTGCCATGAATCTCATATCCTGAAACTCACGCCCCTGAATTACATGCCCCTGAAACTTCTGCCCTGAAACTCATGCCCTGAAACTCATGCCCTGAATCTCCTGTCCTGAAACTCATGCCCTGAATCTCATGTCCTGAAACTCCTGCCCTGAATCACCTACCCTGAAACTCATGCCCTGAATCTCATGCCCTGAAACTCCTGCACTGAAACTCATGCCCTGAAACTCATGCCCTGAATCTCCTGCCCTGAAACTCATGCCCTGAATCTCATGCCCTGAAACACCTGCCCTGAATCTCATGCCCTGAAAATCATGCCCTGAATCTCATGCCCTGAATCTCATGCTCTGAAACTCGTGCACTGAATCTCATGCCCTCAAGTTCCTGCACTGAAACTCATGCCCTGAACCTCATGCCCTGAAACTCATGCCCTAAATCACATACCCTGAAACTCCTGCCCTGAAACTCATGCACTGAAACTCATGCCCTTAATCACATGCCCTAAAACTCCTGCCCTGAATCATCTGCCCAGAAACTGATGCCCTGAATTACATGCCCTGAAATACCTGCCCTGAATCTCATGCCCTGAAACTCATGCCCTGAATCTCATGCCCTGAAACTCCTGCCCTCAAACTCATCCACTGAAACTCATGCCCTGAACCTCATGCCTTGAAACTCCTGCCCTCAAACTCATGCACTGAAACTCATGCCCTGAATCTCATGCTTTGAAACTGCTGTCCTGAATCTCATGCCCTGAAACTCATGCCCTGAATCTCATGCCCTGAAACTCCTGCACTGAAACACATGCCATGAATCTCATATCCTGAAACTCACGCCCTGAATTACATGCCCTGAAACTTCTGCCCTGAAACTCATGCCCTGAAACTCATGCCCTGAAACTCATGGCCTGAATCTCCTGTCCTGAAACTCATGCCCTGAATCTCATGCCCTCAAGTTCCTGCACTGAAACTCATGCCCTGAAACTCATGTCCTGAATCTCATTCCCTGAAACTCATGTCCTGAAACTTATGCCCTGAAACTCATGCCCTTAAACTCATGCCCTGAATCTCATGCCCTCAAGTTCCTGGACTGAAACTCATGCCCTGAATCTCATGACCTGAAACTCATGCCCTGAACCTCATGCCCTGAAACTCAAGCCCTGAATCTCATGCCCTGAAACTCATGCCCTAAATCACATACCCGGAAACTCCTGCCCTGAAACTCATGCACTGAAACTCATGCCCTGAATCACATGCCCTACAACTCCTGCCCTGAAACTCATGCCCTGAAACTCATGCACTGAATCTCCTGTACTAAATCTCATGCCCTGAATCTCATGCCCTGAATCTCATGCCCTGAAACTCTTGCAGTGAAACACCTGCCCTGAATCTCCTGCCCTGAAACTCATGCCCTGAATCTCATGCCCTGAATCTCATGCTCTGAAACTCGTGCACTGAATCTCATGCCCTGAATCTCATGCTCTGAAACTCGTGCACTGAATCTCATGACCTCAAGTTCCTGCACTGAAACTCCTGCCCTGAAACTCATGCCCTGAAACTCATGCCCTGAATCTTCTGTCCTGAAACTCATGCCCTGAATCTCATGCCCTGAAACACCTGCCCTGAATCTCCTGCCCTGAAAATTATGCCCTGAATCTCATGCCCTGAATCTCATGCCCTGAATCTCATGCTCTGAAACTCATGCACTGAATCTCATGCCCTCAAGTTCCTGGACTGAAACTCCTGCCCTGAATCATCTGCCCAGAAACTCATGCCCTGAATTACATGCCCTGAAATACCTGCCCTGAATCTCATGCCCTGAAACTCATGCCCTGAATCTCATGCCTTGAAACTCCTGCCCTCAAACTCCTGCACTGAAACTCTTGCCATGAATCTCATATCCTGAAACTCACGCCCTGTATTACATGCCCTGAAACTTCTGCCCTGAAACTCATGCCCTGAAACTCATGCCCTGAAACTCATGCCCTGAATCTCCTGTCCTGAAACTCATGCCCTGAATCTCATGCCCTCAAGTTCCTGCACTGAAAATCATGCCCTGAAACTCATGTCCTGAGTCTCATTCCCTGAAACTCATGTCCTGAAACTTATGCCCTGAAACTCATGCCCTTAAACTCAAGCCCTGAATATCATGCCCTGAATCTCATGCCCTGAAAGTCCTGCACTGAAACACCTGCCCTGAATCTCCTGCCCTGAAAATCATGCCCTGAATTTCATGCCCTGAATCTCATGCTCTGAAACTCATGCACTGAATCTCATGCCCTCAAGTTCCTGGACTGAAACTCATGCCCTGAATCTCATGACCTGAAACTCATGCCCTGAACCTCATGCCCTGAAACTCAAGCCCTGAATCTCATGCCCTGAAACTCATGCCCTAAATCACATACCCAGAAACTCCTGCCCTGAAACTCATGCACTGAAACTCATGCCCTGAATCACATGCCCTCAACTCCTGCCCTGAAACTCATGCCCTGAAACTCATGCACTGAATCTCCTGTACTAAATCTCATGCCCTGAATCTCATGCCCTGAATCTCATGCCCTGAAACTCTTGCAGTGAAACACCTGCCCTGAATCTCCTGCCCTGAAACTCATGCCCTGAATCTCATGCCCTGAATCTCATGCTCTGAAACTCGTGCACTGAATCTCATGCCCTGAAACTCCTGCACTGAAACTCATGCCATGAATCTCATATCCTGAAACTCACGCCCTGAATCACATGCCCTGAAACTCCTGTCCTGAAACTCATGCCCTGAAACTCATGCCCTGAATCTCATGCCCTGAAACTCTTGCAGTGAAACACCTGCCCTGAATCTCCTGCCCTGAAACTCATGCCCTGAATCTCATGCCCTGAATCTCATGCTCTGAAACTCGTGCACTGAATCTCATGCCCTGAAACTCCTGCACTGAAACTCATGCCATGAATCTCATATCCTGAAACTCACGCCCTGAATCACATGCCCTGAAACTCCTGTCCTGAAACTCATGCCCTGAAACTCATGTCCTGAAACTCATGCCCTGAATCTCCTGTCCTGAAACTCATGCCCTGAATCTCATGCCCTCAAGTTCCTGCACTGAAACTCATGCCCTGAAACTCATGTCCTGAATCTCATTCCCTGAAACTCATGTCCTGAAACTTATGCCCTGAAACTCATGCCCTTAAACTCATGCCCTGAATCTCATGCCCTGAATCTCATGCCCTCAAGTTCCTGGACTGAAACTCATGCCCTGAATCTCATGACCTGAAACTCATGCCCTGAACCTCATGCCCTGAAACTCAAGCCCTGAATCTCATGCCCTGAAACTCATGCCCTAAATCACATACCCGGAAACTCCTGCCCTGAAACTCATGCACTGAAACTCATGCCCTGAATCACATGCCCTACAACTCCTGCCCTGAAACTCATGCCCTGAAACTCATGCACTGAATCTCCTGTACTAAATCTCATGCCCTGAATCTCATGCCCTGAATCTCATGCCCTGAAACTCTTGCAGTGAAACACCTGCCCTGAATCTCCTGCCCTGAAACTCATGCCCTGAATCTCATGCCCTGAATCTCATGCCCTGAAACTCCTGCCCTCAAACTCATCCACTGAAACTCATGCCCTGAACCTCATGCCTTGAAACTCCTGCCCTCAAACTCATGCACTGAAACTCATGCCCTGAATCTCATACTTTGAAACTGCTGTCCTGAATCTCATGCCCTGAAACTCATGCCCTGAATCTCATGCCCTGAAACTCCTGCACTGAAACACATGCCATGAATCTCATATCCTGAAACTCACGCCCTGAATTACATGCCCTGAAACTTCTGCCCTGAAACTCCTGACCTGAAACTCATGCTCTGAAACTCATGCCCTGAATCACATGCCCTAAAACTCCTGCCCTGAATCATCTGCCCAGAAACTGATGCCCTGAATTACATGCCCTGAAATACCTGCCCTGAATCTCATGCCCTGAAACTCATGCCCTGAATCTCATGCCCTGAAACTCCTGCCCTCAAACTCATCCACTGAAACTCATGCCCTGAACCTCATGCCTTGAAACTCCTGCCCTCAAACTCATGCACTGAAACTCATATCCTGAAACTCACGCCCTGAATTACATGCCCTGAAACTTCTGCCCTGAAACTCATGCCCTGAAACTCATGGCCTGAATCTCCTGTCCTGAAACTCATGCCCTGAATCTCATGCCCTCAAGTTCCTGCACTGAAACTCATGCCCTGAAACTCATGTCCTGAATCTCATTCCCTGAAACTCATGTCCTGAAACTTATGCCCTGAAACTCATGCCCTTAAACTCATGCCCTGAATCTCATGCCCTCAAGTTCCTGGACTGAAACTCATGCACTGAATCTCCTGTACTAAATCTCATGCCCTGAATCTCATGCCCTGAATCTCATGCCCTGAAACTCTTGCAGTGAAACACCTGCCCTGAATCTCCTGCCCTGAAACTCATGCCCTGAATCTCATGCCCTGAAACTCATGCCCTGAACCTCATGCCCTGAAACTCATGCCCTAAATCACATACCCTGAAACTCCTGCCCTGAAACTCATGCCCTGAATCTCATGTCCTGAAACTCCTGCCCTGAATCACCTACCCTGAAACTCATGCCCTGAATCTCATGCCCTGAAACTCCTGCACTGAAACTCATGCCCTGAAACTCATGCCCTGAATCTCCTGCCCTGAAACTCATGCCCTGAATCTCATGCCCTGAAACACCTGCCCTGAATCTCATGCCCTGAAAATCATGCCCTGAATCTCATGCCCTGAATCTCATGCTCTGAAACTCGTGCACTGAATCTCATGCCCTCAAGTTCCTGCACTGAAACTCATGCCCTGAACCTCATGCCCTGAAACTCATGCCCTAAATCACATACCCTGAAACTCCTGCCCTGAAACTCATGCACTGAAACTCATGCCCTGAATCACATGCCCTAAAACTCCTGCCCTGAATCATCTGCCCAGAAACTGATGCCCTGAATCTCATGCCCTGAAATTCATGCCCTGAACCTCATGCCCTGAAACTCAAGCCCTGAATCTCATGCCCTGAAACTCATGCCCTTATTCACATACCCTGAAACTCCTGCCCTGAAACTCATGCACTGAAACTCATGCCCTGAATCACATGCCCTAAAACTCCTGCCCTGAATCATATGCCCTGAATCTCATGCCCTGAAACTCCTGCACTGAAACACCTGCTCTGAATCTCCTGCCCTGAAAATCATGCACTGAATCTCATGCCCTGAATCTCATGCTCTGAAACTCATGCACTGAATCTCATGCCCTCAAGTTCCTGGACTGAAACTCATGCCCTGAATCTCATGACCTGAAACTCATGCCCTGAACCTCATGCCCTGAAACTCAAGCCCTGAATCTCATGCCCTGAAACTCATGCCCTAAATCACATACCCTGAAACTCCTGCCCTGAAACTCATGCACTGAAACTCATGCCCTACAACTCCTGCCCTGAAACTCCTGCCCTGAAACTCATGCCCTGAAACTCATGCCCTGAATCTCCTGTCCTAAAACTCATGCCCTGAATCTCATGCCTTGAAACTCCTGCACTGAAACTCATGCCATGAATCTCATATCCTGAAACTCACGCCCTGAATCACATGCCCTGAAACTCCTGCCCTGAAACTCATGCCCTGAAACTCATGCCCTGAATCTCCTGTCCTGAAACTCATGCCCTGAATCTCATGCCCTGAATCTCATGCCCTGAAACTCCTGCACTGAAACACCTGCCCTGAATCTCCTGCCCTGAAAATCATGCCCTGAATCTCATGACCTGAAACTCATGCCCTGAAACTCATGCCCTGAAACTCAAGCCGTGAATCTCATTCCCTGAAACTCATGCCCTAAAACTCGTGCCCTGAAACTCATGCCCTGAAACTCATGCCCTGAAACTCATGCCCTGAATCTCCTGTCCTGAAACTCATGCCCTGAATCTCATGCCCTGAATCTCACGCTCTGAAAGTCGTGCACTGAATCTCATGACCTCAAGTTCCTGCACTGAAACTCATGCCCTGAATCTCATGTCCTGAAACTCCTGCCCTGAATCACCTACCCTGAAACTCATGCCCTGAATCTCATGCCCTGAAACTCCTGCACTGAAACTCATGCCATGAATCTCATATCCTGAAACTCACGCCCTGTATCACATGCCCTGAAACTCCTGCCCTGAAACTCATGCCCTGAAACTCATGCCCTGAATCTCCTGCCCTGAAACTCATGCCCTGAATCTCATGCCCTGAAACACCTGCCCTGAATCTCCTGCACTGAAAATCATGCCCTGAATCTCATGCCCTGAATCTCATGCTCTGAAACTCGTGCACTGAATCTCATGCCCTCAAGTTCCTGCACTGAAACTCATGCCCTGAATCTCATGCCCTGAAACTCATGCCCTGAACCTCATGCCCTGAAACTCATGCCCTAAATCACATACCCTGAAACTCCTGCCCTGAAACTCATGCACTGAAACTCATGCCCTGAATCACATGCCCTAAAACTCCTGCCCTGAATCATCTGCCCAGAAACTGATGCCCTGAATTACATGCCCTGAAATACCTGCCCTGAATCTCATGCCCTGAAACTCATGCCCTGAATCTCATGCCCTGAAACTCCTGCCCTCAAACTCATGCACTGAAACTCATGCCCTGAATCTCATGCCTTGAAACTCCTGCCCTCAAACTCATGCACTGAAACTCATGCCCTGAATCTCATGCCTTGAAACTGCTGTCCTGAATCTCATGCCCTGAAACTCATGCCCTGAATCTCATGCCCTGAAACTCCTGCACTGAAACACATGCCATGAATCTCATATCCTGAAACTCACGCCCTGAATTACCTGCCCTGAAACTTCTGCCCTGAAACTCATGCCCTGAAACTCATGGCCTGAATCTCCTGTCCTGAAACTCATGCCCTGAATCTCATGCCCTCAAGTTCCTGCACTGAAACTCATGCCCTGAAACTCATGTCCTGAATCTCATTCCCTGAAACTCATGTCCTGAAACTTATGCCCTGAAACTCATGCCCTTAAACACATGCCCTGAATCTCATGCCCTGAATCTCATGCCCTCAAGTTCCTGGACTGAAACTCATGCCCTGAATCTCATGACCTGAAACTCATGCCCTGAACCTCATGCCCTGAAACTCAAGCCCTGAATCTCATGCCCTGAAACTCATGCCCTAAATCACATACCCAGAAACACCTGCCCTGAAACTCATGCCCTGAATCTCCTGTCCTGAAACTCATGCCCTGAATCTCATGCCCTGAATCTCATGCCCTGAAACTCCTGCAGTGAAACACCTGCCCTGAATCTCCTGCCCTGAAAATCATGCCCTGAATCTCATGCTCTGAAACTCATGCACTGAATCTCATGCCCTCAAGTTCCTGGACTGAAACTCATGCCCTGAATCTCATGACCTGAAACTCATGCCCTGAACCTCATGCCCTGAAACTCAAGCCCTGAATCTCATTCCCTGAAACTCATGCCCTGAATCTCCTGTCCTAAAACTCATGCCCTGAATCTCATGCCCTGAATCTCACGCTCTGAAAGTCGTGCACTGAATCTCATGACCTCAAGTTCCTGCACTGAAACTCATGCCCTGAATCTCATGCCCTGAAACTCATGCCCTGAACCTCATGCCCTGAAACTCATGCCCTAAATCACATACCCTGAAACTCCTGCCCTGAAACTCATGCCCTGAATCTCATGTCCTGAAACTCCTGCCCTGAATCACCTACCCTGAAACTCATGCCCTGAATCTCATGCCCTGAAACTCCTGCACTGAAACTCATGCCCTGAAACTCATGCCCTGAATCTCCTGCCCTGAATCTCATGCCCTGAAAATCATGCCCTGAATCTCATGCCCTGAATCTCATGCTCTGAAACTCGTGCACTGAATCTCATGCCCTCAAGTTCCTGCACTGAAACTCATGCCCTGAACCTCATGCCCTGAAATTCATGCCCTAAATCACATACCCTGAAACTCCTGCCCTGAAACTCATGCACTGAAACTCATGCCCTGAATCACATGCCCTAAAACTCCTGCCCTGAATCATCTGCCCAGAAACTGATGCCCTGAATTACATGCCCTGAAATACCTGCCCTGAATCTCATGCCCTGAAACTCATGCCCTGAATCTCATGCCCTGAAACTCCTGCCCTCAAACTCATCCACTGAAACTCATGCCCTGAACCTCATGCCTTGAAACTCCTGCCCTCAAACTCATGCACTGAAACTCATGCCCTGAATCTCATACTTTGAAACTGCTGTCCTGAATCTCATGCCCTGAAACTCATGCCCTGAATCTCATGCCCTGAAACTCCTGCACTGAAACACATGCCATGAATCTCATATCCTGAAACTCACGCCCTGAATTACATGCCCTGAAACTTCTGCCCTGAAACTCATGCCCTGAAACTCATGCCCTGAAACTCATGGCCTGAATCTCCTGTCCTGAAACTCATGCCCTGAATCTCATGCCCTCAAGTTCCTGCACTGAAACTCATGCCCTGAAACTCATGTCCTGAATCTCATTCCCTGAAACTCATGTCCTGAAACTTATGCCCTGAAACTCATGCCCTTAAACTCATGCCCTGAATCTCATGCCCTCAAGTTCCTGGACTGAAACTCATGCCCTGAATCTCATGACCTGAAACTCATGCCCTGAACCTCATGCCCTGAAACTCAAGCCCTGAATCTCATGCCCTGAAACTCATGCCCTAAATCACATACCCGGAAACTCCTGCCCTGAAACTCATGCACTGAAACTCATGCCCTGAATCACATGCCCTACAACTCCTGCCCTGAAACTCATGCCCTGAAACTCATGCACTGAATCTCCTGTACTAAATCTCATGCCCTGAATCTCATGCCCTGAATCTCATGCCCTGAAACTCTTGCAGTGAAACACCTGCCCTGAATCTCCTGCCCTGAAACTCATGCCCTGAATCTCATGCCCTGAAACTCATGCCCTGAACCTCATGCCCTGAAACTCATGCCCTAAATCACATACCCTGAAACTCCTGCCCTGAAACTCATGCCCTGAATCTCCTGCCCTGAATCTCATGCCCTGAAAATCATGCCCTGAATCTCATGCCCTGAATCTCATGCTCTGAAACTCCTGCACTGAATCTCATGCCCTCAAGTTCCTGCACTGAAACTCATGCCCTGAACCTCATGCCCTGAAACTCATGCCCTAAATCACATACCCTGAAACTCCTGCCCTGAAACTCATGCACTGAAACTCATGCCCTGAATCACATGCCCTAAAACTCCTGCCCTGAATCATCTGCCCAGAAACTGATGCCCTGAATTACATGCCCTGAAATACCTGCCCTGAATCTCATGCCCTGAAACTCATGCCCTGAATCTCATGCCCTGAAACTCCTGCCCTCAAACTCATCCACTGAAACTCATGCCCTGAACCTCATGCCTTGAAACTCCTGCCCTCAAACTCATGCACTGAAACTCATGCCCTGAATCTCATACTTTGAAACTGCTGTCCTGAATCTCATGCCCTGAAACTCATGCCCTGAATCTCATGCCCTGAAACTCCTGCACTGAAACACATGCCATGAATCTCATATCCTGAAACTCACGCCCTGAATTACATGCCCTGAAACTTCTGCCCTGAAACTCATGCCCTGAAACTCATGCCCTGAAACTCATGGCCTGAATCTCCTGTCCTGAAACTCATGCCCTGAATCTCATGCCCTCAAGTTCCTGCACTGAAACTCATGCCCTGAAACTCATGTCCTGAATCTCATTCCCTGAAACTCATGTCCTGAAACTTATGCCCTGAAACTCATGCCCTTAAACTCATGCCCTGAATCTCATGCCCTCAAGTTCCTGGACTGAAACTCATGCCCTGAATCTCATGACCTGAAACTCATGCCCTGAACCTCATGCCCTGAAACTCAAGCCCTGAATCTCATGCCCTGAAACTCATGCCCTAAATCACATACCCGGAAACTCCTGCCCTGAAACTCATGCACTGAAACTCATGCCCTGAATCACATGCCCTACAACTCCTGCCCTGAAACTCATGCCCTGAAACTCATGCACTGAATCTCCTGTACTAAATCTCATGCCCTGAATCTCATGCCCTGAATCTCATGCCCTGAAACTCTTGCAGTGAAACACCTGCCCTGAATCTCCTGCCCTGAAACTCATGCCCTGAATCTCATGCCCTGAAACTCATGCCCTGAACCTCATGCCCTGAAACTCATGCCCTAAATCACATACCCTGAAACTCCTGCCCTGAAACTCATGCCCTGAATCTCATGTCCTGAAACTCCTGCCCTGAATCACCTACCCTGAAACTCATGCCCTGAATCTCATGCCCTGAAACTCCTGCACTGAAACTCATGCCCTGAAACTCATGCCCTGAATCTCCTGCCCTGAAACTCATGCCCTGAATCTCATGCCCTGAAACACCTGCCCTGAATCTCATGCCCTGAAAATCATGCCCTGAATCTCATGCCCTGAATCTCATGCTCTGAAACTCGTGCACTGAATCTCATGCCCTCAAGTTCCTGCACTGAAACTCATGCCCTGAACCTCATGCCCTGAAACTCATGCCCTAAATCACATACCCTGAAACTCCTGCCCTGAAACTCATGCACTGAAACTCATGCCCTGAATCACATGCCCTAAAACTCCTGCCCTGAATCATCTGCCCAGAAACTGATGCCCTGAATTACATGCCCTGAAATACCTGCCCTGAATCTCATGCCCTGAAACTCATGCCCTGAATCTCATGCCCTGAAACTCCTGCCCTCAAACTCATCCACTGAAACTCATGCCCTGAACCTCATGCCTTGAAACTCCTGCCCTCAAACTCATGCACTGAAACTCATGCCCTGAATCTCATGCTTTGAAACTGCTGTCCTGAATCTCATGCCCTGAAACTCATGCCCTGAATCTCATGCCCTGAAACTCCTGCACTGAAACACATGCCATGAATCTCATATCCTGAAACTCACGCCCTGAATTACATGCCCTGAAACTTCTGCCCTGAAACTCATGCCCTGAAACTCATGCCCTGAAACTCATGGCCTGAATCTCCTGTCCTGAAACTCATGCCCTGAATCTCATGCCCTCAAGTTCCTGCACTGAAACTCATGCCCTGAAACTCATGTCCTGAATCTCATTCCCTGAAACTCATGTCCTGAAACTTATGCCCTGAAACTCATGCCCTTAAACTCATGCCCTGAATCTCATGCCCTCAAGTTCCTGGACTGAAACTCATGCCCTGAATCTCATGACCTGAAACTCATGCCCTGAACCTCATGCCCTGAAACTCAAGCCCTGAATCTCATGCCCTGAAACTCATGCCCTAAATCACATACCCGGAAACTCCTGCCCTGAAACTCATGCACTGAAACTCATGCCCTGAATCACATGCCCTACAACTCCTGCCCTGAAACTCATGCCCTGAAACTCATGCACTGAATCTCCTGTACTAAATCTCATGCCCTGAATCTCATGCCCTGAATCTCATGCCCTGAAACTCTTGCAGTGAAACACCTGCCCTGAATCTCCTGCCCTGAAACTCATGCCCTGAATCTCATGCCCTGAATCTCATGCTCTGAAACTCGTGCACTGAATCTCATGCCCTGAATCTCATGCTCTGAAACTCGTGCACTGAATCTCATGACCTCAAGTTCCTGCACTGAAACTCCTGCCCTGAAACTCATGCCCTGAAACTCATGCCCTGAATCTTCTGTCCTGAAACTCATGCCCTGAATCTCATGCCCTGAAACACCTGCCCTGAATCTCCTGCCCTGAAAATCATGCCCTGAATCTCATGCCCTGAATCTCATGCCCTGAATCTCATGCTCTGAAACTCATGCACTGAATCTCATGCCCTCAAGTTCCTGGACTGAAACTCCTGCCCTGAGTCATCTGCCCAGAAACTCATGCCCTGAATTACATGCCCTGAAATACCTGCCCTGAATCTCATGCCCTGAAAATCATGCCCTGAATCTCATGCCTTGAAACTCCTGCCCTCAAACTCCTGCACTGAAACTCTTGCCATGAATCTCATATCCTGAAACTCACGCCCTGAATTACATGCCCTGAAACTTCTGCCCTGAAACTCATGCCCTGAAACTCATGCCCTGAAACTCATGCCTTGAAACTCCTGCCCTCAAACTCATGCACTGAAACTCATGCCCTGAATCTCATACTTTGAAACTGCTGTCCTGAATCTCATGCCCTGAAACTCATGCCCTGAATCTCATGCCCTGAAACTCCTGCACTGAAACACATGCCATGAATCTCATATCCTGAAACTCACGCCCTGAATTACATGCCCTGAAACTTCTGCCCTGAAACTCATGCCCTGAAACTCATGCCCTGAAACTCATGGCCTGAATCTCCTGTCCTGAAACTCATGCCCTGAATCTCATGCCCTCAAGTTCCTGCACTGAAACTCATGCCCTGAATCTCATGCCCTCAAGTTCCTGGACTGAAACTCATGCCCTGAATCTCATGACCTGAAACTCATGCCCTGAACCTCATGCCCTGAAACTCAAGCCCTGAATCTCATGCCCTGAAACTCATGCCCTAAATCACATACCCGGAAACTCCTGCCCTGAAACTCATGCACTGAAACTCATGCCCTGAATCACATGCCCTACAACTCCTGCCCTGAAACTCATGCCCTGAAACTCATGCACTGAATCTCCTGTACTAAATCTCATGCCCTGAATCTCATGCCCTGAATCTCATGCCCTGAAACTCTTGCAGTGAAACACCTGCCCTGAATCTCCTGCCCTGAAACTCATGCCCTGAATCTCATGCCCTGAAACTCATGCCCTGAACCTCATGCCCTGAAACTCATGCCCTAAATCACATACCCTGAAACTCCTGCCCTGAAACTCATGCCCTGAATCTCATGTCCTGAAACTCCTGCCCTGAATCACCTACCCTGAAACTCATGCCCTGAATCTCATGCCCTGAAACTCCTGCACTGAAACTCATGCCCTGAAACTCATGCCCTGAATCTCCTGCCCTGAAACTCATGCCCTGAATCTCATGCCCTGAAACACCTGCCCTGAATCTCATGCCCTGAAAATCATGCCCTGAATCTCATGCCCTGAATCTCATGCTCTGAAACTCGTGCACTGAATCTCATGCCCTCAAGTTCCTGCACTGAAACTCATGCCCTGAACCTCATGCCCTGAAACTCATGCCCTAAATCACATACCCTGAAACTCCTGCCCTGAAACTCATGCACTGAAACTCATGCCCTGAATCACATGCCCTAAAACTCCTGCCCTGAATCATCTACCCAGAAACTGATGCCCTGAATTACATGCCCTGAAATACCTGCCCTGAATCTCATGCCCTGAAACTCATGCCCTGAATCTCATGCCCTGAAACTCCTGCCCTCAAACTCATCCACTGAAACTCATGCCCTGAACCTCATGCCTTGAAACTCCTGCCCTCAAACTCATGCACTGAAACTCATGCCCTGAATCTCATGCTTTGAAACTGCTGTCCTGAATCTCATGCCCTGAAACTCATGCCCTGAATCTCATGCCCTGAAACTCCTGCACTGAAACACATGCCATGAATCTCATATCCTGAAACTCACGCCCTGAATTACATGCCCTGAAACTTCTGCCCTGAAACTCATGCCCTGAAACTCATGCCCTGAAACTCATGGCCTGAATCTCCTGTCCTGAAACTCATGCCCTGAATCTCATGCCCTCAAGTTCCTGCACTGAAACTCATGCCCTGAAACTCATGTCCTGAATCTCATTCCCTGAAACTCATGTCCTGAAACTTATGCCCTGAAACTCATGCCCTTAAACTCATGCCCTGAATCTCATGCCCTCACGTTCCTGGACTGAAACTCATGCCCTGAATCTCATGACCTGAAACTCATGCCCTGAACCTCATGCCCTGAAACTCAAGCCCTGAATCTCATGCCCTGAAACTCATGCCCTAAATCACATACCCGGAAACTCCTGCCCTGAAACTCATGCACTGAAACTCATGCCCTGAATCACATGCCCTACAACTCCTGCCCTGAAACTCATGCCCTGAAACTCATGCACTGAATCTCCTGTACTAAATCTCATGCCCTGAATCTCATGCCCTGAATCTCATGCCCTGAAACTCTTGCAGTGAAACACCTGCCCTGAATCTCCTGCCCTGAAACTCATGCCCTGAATCTCATGCCCTGAATCTCATGCTCTGAAACTCGTGCACTGAATCTCATGCCCTGAATCTCATGCTCTGAAACTCGTGCACTGAATCTCATGACCTCAAGTTCCTGCACTGAAACTCCTGCCCTGAAACTCATGCCCTGAAACTCATGCCCTGAATCTTCTGTCCTGAAACTCATGCCCTGAATCTCATGCCCTGAAACACCTGCCCTGAATCTCCTGCCCTGAAAATCATGCCCTGAATCTCATGCCCTGAATCTCATGCCCTGAATCTCATGCTCTGAAACTCATGCACTGAATCTCATGCCCTCAAGTTCCTGGACTGAAACTCCTGCCCTGAATCATCTGCCCAGAAACTCATGCCCTGAATTACATGCCCTGAAATACCTGCCCTGAATCTCATGCCCTGAAACTCATGCCCTGAATCTCATGCCTTGAAACTCCTGCCCTCAAACTCCTGCACTGAAACTCTTGCCATGAATCTCATATCCTGAAACTCACGCCCTGAATTACATGCCCTGAAACTTCTGCCCTGAAACTCATGCCCTGAAACTCATGCCCTGAAACTCATGCCCTGAATCTCCTGTCCTGAAACTCATGCCCTGAATCTCATGCCCTCAAGTTCCTGCACTGAAAATCATGCCCTGAATTTCATGCCCTGAATCTCATGCTCTGAAACTCATGCACTGAATCTCATGCCCTCAAGTTCCTGGACTGAAACTCATGCCCTGAATCTCATGACCTGAAACTCATGCCCTGAACCTCATGCCCTGAAACTCAAGCCCTGAATCTCATGCCCTGAAACTCATGCCCTAAATCACATACCCAGAAACTCCTGCCCTGAAACTCATGCACTGAAACTCATGCCCTGAATCACATGCCCTCAACTCCTGCCCTGAAACTCATGCCCTGAAACTCATGCACTGAATCTCCTGTACTAAATCTCATGCCCTGAATCTCATGCCCTGAATCTCATGCCCTGAAACTCTTGCAGTGAAACACCTGCCCTGAATCTCCTGCCCTGAAACTCATGCCCTGAATCTCATGCCCTGAATCTCATGCTCTGAAACTCGTGCACTGAATCTCATGCCCTGAAACTCCTGCACTGAAACTCATGCCATGAATCTCATATCCTGAAACTCACGCCCTGAATCACATGCCCTGAAACTCCTGTCCTGAAACTCATGCCCTGAAACTCATGCCCTGAATCTCATGCCCTGAAACTCTTGCAGTGAAACACCTGCCCTGAATCTCCTGCCCTGAAACTCATGCCCTGAATCTCATGCCCTGAATCTCATGCTCTGAAACTCGTGCACTGAATCTCATGCCCTGAAACTCCTGCACTGAAACTCATGCCATGAATCTCATATCCTGAAACTCACGCCCTGAATCACATGCCCTGAAACTCCTGTCCTGAAACTCATGCCCTGAAACTCATGTCCTGAAACTCATGCCCTGAATCTCCTGTCCTGAAACTCATGCCCTGAATCTCATGCCCTCAAGTTCCTGCACTGAAACTCATGCCCTGAAACTCATGTCCTGAATCTCATTCCCTGAAACTCATGTCCTGAAACTTATGCCCTGAAACTCATGCCCTTAAACTCATGCCCTGAATCTCATGCCCTGAATCTCATGCCCTCAAGTTCCTGGACTGAAACTCATGCCCTGAATCTCATGACCTGAAACTCATGCCCTGAACCTCATGCCCTGAAACTCAAGCCCTGAATCTCATGCCCTGAAACTCATACCCTAAATCACATACCCGGAAACTCCTGCCCTGAAACTCATGCACTGAAACTCATGCCCTGAATCACATGCCCTACAACTCCTGCCCTGAAACTCATGCCCTGAAACTCATGCACTGAATCTCCTGTACTAAATCTCATGCCCTGAATCTCATGCCCTGAATCTCATGCCCTGAAACTCTTGCAGTGAAACACCTGCCCTGAATCTCCTGCCCTGAAACTCATGCCCTGAATCTCATGCCCTGAATCTCATGCTCTGAAACTCGTGCACTGAATCTCATGCCCTGAATCTCATGCTCTGAAACTCGTGCACTGAATCTCATGACCTCAAGTTCCTGCACTGAAACTCCTGCCCTGAAACTCATGCCCTGAAACTCATGCCCTGAATCTTCTGTCCTGAAACTCATGCCCTGAATCTCATGCCCTGAAACACCTGCCCTGAATCTCCTGCACTGAAACTCATGCCCTGAATCTCATGCCCTGAAACTCATGCCCTGAACCTCATGCCCTGAAGCTCATGCCCTATATCACATACCCTGAAACTCCTGCCCTGAATCATCTTCCCAGAAACTCATGCCCTGAATTACATGCCCTGAAATACCTGCCCTGAATCTCATGCCCTGAAACTCATGCCCTGAATCTCATGCCTTGAAACTCCTGCCCTCAAACTCCTGCACTGAAACTCTTGCCATGAATCTCATATCCTGAAACTCACGCCCTGAATTACAAGCCCTGAAACTTCTGCCCTGAAACTCATGCCCTGAAACTCATGCCCTGAAACTCATGCCCTGAATCTCCTGTCCTGAAACTCATGCCCTGAATCTCATGCCCTCAAGTTCCTGCACTGAAAATCATGCCCTGAAACTCATGTCCTGAGTCTCATTCCCTGAAACTCATGTCCTGAAACTTATGCCCTGAAACTCATGCCCTTAAACTCAAGCCCTGAATCTCATGCCCTGAATCTCATGCCCTGAAAGTCCTGCACTGAAACACCTGCCCTGAAAATCATGCCCTGAATTTCATGCCCTGAATCTCATGCTCTGAAACTCATGCACTGAATCTCATGCCCTCAAGTTCCTGGACTGAAACTCATGCCCTAAATCTCATGACCTGAAACTCATGCCCTGAACCTCATGCCCTGAAACTCAAGCCCTGAATCTCATGCCCTGAAACTCATGCCCTAAATCACATACCCAGAAACTCCTGCCCTGAAACTCATGCACTGAAACTCATGCCCTGAATCACATGCCCTCAACTCCTGCCCTGAAACTCATGCCCTGAAACTCATGCACTGAATCTCCTGTACTAAATCTCATGCCCTGAATCTCATGCCCTGAATCTCATGCCCTGAAACTCTTGCAGTGAAACACCTGCCCTGAATCTCCTGCCCTGAAACTCATGCCCTGAATCTCATGCCCTGAATCTCATGCTCTGAAACTCGTGCACTGAATCTCATGCCCTGAAACTCCTGCACTGAAACTCATGCCATGAATCTCATATCCTGAAACTCACACCCTGAATCACATGCCCTGAAACTCCTGTCCTGAAACTCATGCCCTGAAACTCATGTCCTGAAACTCATGCCCTGAATCTCCTGTCCTGAAACTCATGCCCTGAATCTCATGCCCTGAATCTCATGCCCTGAAACTCCTGCACTGAAACACCTGCCCTGAATCTCCTGCCCTGAAAAATCATGCCCTGAATCTCATGCCTGAATCTCATGCTCTGAAACTCGTGCACTGAATCTCATGCCCTCAAGTTCCTGGACTGAAACTCATGCCCTGAATCTCATGACCTGAAACTCATGCCCTGAACCTCATGCCCTGAAACTCAAGCCCTGAATCTCATGCCCTGAAACTCATGCCCTAAATCACATACCCTGAAACTCATGCCCTAAATCACATACCCAGAAACTCCTGCCCTGAAACTCATGCACTGAAACTCATGCCCTGAATCACATGCCCTACAACTCCTGCCCTGAAACTCATGCCCTGAAACTCATGCACTGAATCTCCTGTACTAAATCTCATGCCCTGAATCTCATGCCCTGAATCTCATGCCCTGAAACTCTTGCAGTGAAACACCTGCCCTGAATCTCCTGCCCTGAAACTCATGCCCTGAATCTCATGCCCTGAATCTCATGCTCTGAAACTCAAGCCCTGAATCTCATGCCCTGAAACTCATGCCCTAAATCACATACCCTGAAACTCATGCCCTAAATCACATACCCAGAAACTCCTGCCCTGAATCTCATGCCCTGAAACTCATGCCCTAAATCACATACCCAGAAACTCCTGCCCTGAAACTCATGCACTGAAACTCATGCCTGAATCACATGCCCTCAACTCCTGCCCTGAAACTCATGCCCTGAAACTCATGCACTGAATCTCCTGTACTAAATCTCATGCCCTGAATCTCATGCCCTGAATCTCATGCCCTGAAACTCTTGCAGTGAAACACCTGCCCTGAAACTCCTGCCCTCAAACTCCTGCACTGAAACTCTTGCCATGAATCTCATATCCTGAAACTCACGCCCTGAATTACATGCCCTGAAACTTCTGCCCTGAAACTCATGCCCTGAAACTCATGCCCTGAAACTCATGCCCTGAATCTCCTGTCCTGAAACTCATGCCCTGAATCTCATGCCCTCAAGTTCCTGCACTGAAACTCACTGCCCTGAAACTCATGTCCTGAGTCCCTGAAACTCATGTCCTGAAACTTATGCCCTGAGAACTCATGCCCTTAAACTCAAGCCCTGAATCTCATGCCCTGAATCTCATGCCCTGAAAGTCCTGCACTGAAACACCTGCCCTGAATCACATGCCCTCAACTCCTGCCCTGAAACTCATGCCCTGAATCTCATGCCCTGAAACTCTTGCAGTGAAACACCTGCCCTGAATCTCCTGCCCTGAAACTCATGCCCTGAATCTCATGCCCTGAATCTCATGCTCTGAAACTCGTGCACTGAATCTCATGCCCTGAAACTCCTGCACTGAAACTCATGCCATGAATCTCATATCCTGAAACTCACGCCCTGAATCACATGCCCTGAAATTCCTGTCCTGAAACTCAGCGCCCTGAAACTCATGTCCTGAAACTCATGCCCTGAATCTCCTGTCCTGAAACTCCTGCCCTGAATCTCATGCCCTGAATCTCATGCCCTGAAAACTCCTGCACTGAAACACCTGCCCTGAATCTCCTGCCCTGAAAATCATGCCCTGAATCTCATGCCCTGAATGCTCATGCTCTGAAACTCGTGCACTGAATCTCATGCCCTCAAGTTCCTGGACTGAAACTCATGCCCTGAATCTCATGACCTGAAACTCATGCCCTGAACCTCATGCCCTGAAACTCATGCCCCTGAAACTCATGCCCTGAATCTCCTGTCCTAAAACTCATGCCCTGAATCTCATGCCCTGAATCTCACGCTCTGGAAAGTCGTGCACTGAATCTCATGACCTCAAGTTCCTGCACTGAAACTCATGCCCTGAATCTCATGTCCCTGAAACTCCTGCCCTGAATCACCTACCCTGAAACTCATGCCCTGAATCTCATGCCCTGAAACTCCTGCACTGAAACTCATGGCCATGTATCTCATATCCTGAAACTCACGCCTGTATCACATGCCCTGAAACTCCTGCCCTGAAACTCATGCCCTGAAAATCATGCACTGAATCTCATGCCCTGAATCTCATGCTCTGAAACTCATGCACTGAATCTCATGCCCTCAAGTTCCTGGACTGAAACTCATGCCCTGAATCTCATGACCTGAAACTCATGCCCTGAACCTCATGCCCTGAAACTCAAGCCCTGAATCTCATGCCCTGAAACTCATGCCCTAAATCACATACCCTGAAACTCCTGCCCTGAAACTCATGCACTGAAACTCATGCCCTACAACTCCTGCCCTGAAACTCCTGCCCTGAATCTCATGACCTGAAACTCATGCCCTGAACCTCATGCCCTGAAACTCAAGCCCTGAATCTCATTCCCTGAAACTCATGCCCTAAAACTCCTGCCCTGAAACTCATGCCCTGAAACTCATGCCCTGAAACTCATGCCCTGAATCTCCTGTCCTAAAACTCATGCCCTGAATCTCATGCCCTGAATCTCACGCTCTGAAAGTCGTGCACTGAATCTCATGACCTCAAGTTCCTGCACTGAAACTCATGCCCTGAATCTCATGTCCTGAAACTCCTGCCCTGAATCACCTACCCTGAAACTCATGCCCTGAATCTCATGCCCTGAAACTCCTGCACTGAAACTCATGCCATGAATCTCATATCCTGAAACTCACGCCCTGTATCACATGCCCTGAAACTCCTGCCCTGAAACTCATGCCCTGAAACTCATGCACTGAATCTCCTGTACTAAATCTCATGCCCTGAATCTCATGCCCTGAATCTCATGCCCTGAAACTCTTGCAGTGAAACACCTGCCCTGAATCTCCTGCCCTGAAACTCATGCCCTGAATCTCATGCCCTGAATCTCATGCTCTGAAACTCAAGCCCTGAATCTCATGCCCTGAAACTCATGCCCTAAATCACATACCCTGAAACTCATGCCCTAAATCACATACCCAGAAACTCCTGCCCTGAATCTCATGCCCTGAAACTCATGCCCTAAATCACATACCCAGAAACTCCTGCCCTGAAACTCATGCACTGAAACTCATGCCCTGAATCACATGCCCTCAACTCCTGCCCTGAAACTCATGCCCTGAAACTCATGCACTGAATCTCCTGTACTAAATCTCATGCCCTGAATCTCATGCCCTGAATCTCATGCCCTGAAACTCTTGCAGTGAAACACCTGCCCTGAAACTCCTGCCCTCAAACTCCTGCCACTGAAACTCTTGCCATGAATCTCATATCCTGAAACTCACGCCCTGAATTACATGCCCTGAAACTTCTGCCCTGAAACTCATGCCCTGAAACTCATGCCCTGAAACTCATGCCCTGAATCTCCTGTCCTGAAACTCATGCCCTGAATCTCATGCCCTCAAGTTCCTGCACTGAAACTCATGCCCTGAAACTCATGTCCTGAGTCTCATCCCCTGAAACTCATGTCCTGAAACTTATGCCCTGAAACTCATGCCCTTAAACTCAAGCCCTGAATCTCATGCCCTGAATCTCATGCCCTGAAAGTCCTGCACTGAAACACCTGCCCTGAATCTCCTGCCCTGAAAATCATGCCCTGAATTTCATGCCCTGAATCTCATGCTCTGAAACTCATGCACTGAATCTCATGCCCTCAAGTTCCTGGACTGAAACTCATGCCCTGAATCTCATGACCTGAAACTCATGCCCTGAACCTCATGCCCTGAAACTCAAGCCTGAATCTCATGCCCTGAAACTCATGCCCTAAATCACATACCCAGAAACTCCTGCCCTGAAACTCATGCTCTGAAACTCATGCCCTGAATCACATGCCCTCAACTCCTGCCCTGAAACTCATGCCCTGAAACTCATGCACTGAATCTCCTGTACTAAATCTCATGCCCTGAATCTCATGCCCTGAATCTCATGCCCTGAAACTCTTGCAGTGAAACACCTGCCCTGAATCTCCTGCCCTGAAACTCATGCCCTGAATCTCATGCCCTGAATCTCATGCTCTGAAACTCGTGCACTGAATCTCATGCCCTGAAACTCCTGCACTGAAACTCATGCCATGAATCTCATATCCTGAAACTCACGCCCTGAATCACATGCCCTGAAACTCCTGTCCTGAAACTCATGCCCTGAAACTCATGTCCTGAACTCATGCCCTGAATCTCCTGTCCTGAAACTCATGCCCTAAATCTCATGCCCTGAATCTCATGCCTGAAACTCCTGCACTGAAACACCTGCCCTGAATCTCCTGCCCTGAAAATCATGCCCTGAATCTCATGCCCTGAATCTCACGCTCTGAAAGTCGTGCACTGAATCTCATGACCTCAAGTTCCTGCACTGAAACTCATGCCCTGAATCTCATGTCCTGAAACTCCTGCCCTGAATCACCTACCCTGAAACTCATGCCCTGAATCTCATGCCCTGAAACTCCTGCACTGAAACTCATGCCATGAATCTCATATCCTGAAACTCACGCCCTGTATCACATGCCCTGAAACTCCTGCCCCTGAAACTCATGCCCTGAAAATCATGCACTGAATCTCATGCCCTGAATCTCATGCTCTGAAACTCATGCACTGAATCTCATGCCCTCAAGTTCCTGGACTGAAACTCATGCCCTGAATCTCATGACCTGAAACTCATGCCCTGAACCTCATGCCCTGAAACTCAAGCCCTGAATCTCATGCCCTGAAACTCATGCCCTAAATCACATACCCTGAAAACTCCTGCCCTGAAACTCATGCACTGAACTCATGCCCTACAACTCCTGCCCTGAAACTCCTGCCCTGAATCTCATGACCTGAAACTCATGCCCTGAACCTCATGCAATGAAACTCAAGCCCTGAATCTCATTCCCTGAAACTCATGCCCTAAAACTCCTGCCCCTGAAACTCATGCCCTGAAACTCATGCCCTGAAACTCATGCCCTGAATCTCCTGTCCTAAAACTCATGCCCTGAATCTCATGCCCTGAATCTCACGCTCTGAAAGTCGTGCACTGAATCTGCATGACCTCAAGTTCCTGCACTGAAACTCATGCCCTGAATCTCATGTCCTGAAACTCCTGCCCTGAATCACCTACCCTGAAACTCATGCCCTGAATCTCATGCCCTGAAACTCCTGCACTGAAACTCATGCCATGAATCTCATATCCTGAAACTCACGCCCTGTATCACATGCCCTGAAACTCATGCCCTGAATCTCCTGCCCTGAAACTCATGCCCTGAATCTCATGCCCTGAAACACCTGCCCTGAATCTCCTGCCCTGAAAATCATGCCCTGAATCTCATGCCCTGAATCTCATGCTCTGAAACTCGTGCACTGAATCTCATGCCCTCAAGTTCCTGCACTGAAGACTCATGCCCTGAATCTCATGCCCTGAAACTCATGCCCTGTACCTCATGCCCTGAAACTCAAGCCCTGAATCTCATGCCCTGAAACTCATGCCTGAAACTCATGCACTGAATCTCCTGTACTAAATCTCATGCCCTGAATCTCATGCCCTGAATCTCATGCCCTGAAACTCTTGCAGTGAAACACCTGCCCTGAATCTCCTGCCCTGAAACTCATGCCCTGAATCTCATGCCCTGAATCTCATGCTCTGAAACTCGTGCACTGAATCTCATTGACCTCAGGTTCTGCACTGAAACTCATGCCCTGAATCTCATGTCCTGAAACTCCTGCCCTGAATCACCTACCCTGAAACTCATGCTCTGAATCTCATGCCCTGAAACTCCTGCACTGAAACTCATGCCATGAATCTCATATCCTGAAACTCACGCCCTGAATCACATGCCCTGAAACTCCTGCCCTGAAACTCATGCCCTGAAACTCATGTCCGGAAACTCATGCCCTGAATCTCCTGTCCTGAAACTCATGCCCTGAATCTCATGCCCTGAAACTCATGCCCTGAAACTCCTGCACTGAAACACCTGCCCTGAATCTCCCTGCCTGAAAATCATGCCCTGAATCTCATGCCCTGAATCTCATGCTCTGAAACTCGTGCACTGAATCTCATGCCCTCAAGTTCCTGCACTGAAACTCATGCCCTGAATCTCATGGCCCTGAAACTCATGCCCTGAACCTCATGCCCTGAAACTCAAGCCCTGAATCTCATGCCCTGAAACTCATGCCCTAAATCACATACCCTGAAACTCCTGCCCTGAAACTCATGCACTGAAACTCATGCCCTGAATCACATGCCCTAAAACTCCTGCCCTGAGATCATATGCCCAGAATCTCATGCCCTGAATACATGCCCTGAAATACCTTGCCCTGATCTCATGCCCTGAAACTCATGCCCTGAATCTCATGCCCTGAAACTCCTTCCCTCAAACTCATGCACTGAAACTCATGCCCTGAATCTCATGCCTTGAAACTCCTGCCCTCAACTCATGCACTGAAACTCATGCCCTGAATCTCATGCCCTGAAACTCCTGCACTGAAACTCATGCCATGAATCTCATATCCTGAAACTCACGCCCTGAATCACATGCTCTTAATCTCATATCCTGAACTCACGCCCTGAATCACATGCTCTGAAACTCCTGCCCTGAAACTCATGCCCTGAAACTCATGCCCTGAATCTCTTGCCTGAATCTCATGCCCTGAAACTCCTGCACTGAAACACCTGCTCTGAATCTCCTGCCCTGAAAATCATGCACTGAATCTCATGCCCTGAATCTCATGCTCTGAAACTCATGCACTGAATCTCATGCCCTCAAGTTCCTGGACTGAAACTCATGCCCTGAATCTCATGACCTGAAACTCATGCCCTGAACCTCATGCCCTGAAACTCAAGCCCTGAATCTCATTCTCTGAAACTCATGCCCTAAAACTCCTGACCTGAAACTCATGCCCCTGAAACTCATGCCCTGAATCTCCTGTCCTAAAACTCATGTCCTGAATCTCATGCCCTGAATCTCACGCTCTGAAAGTCGTGCACTGAATCTCATGACCTCAAGTTCCTGCACTGAACTCATGCCCTGAATCTCATGTCCTGAAACTCCTGCCTGAATCACCTACCCTGAAACTCATGCCCTGAATCTCATGCCATGAATCTCATATCCTGAAACTCACGCCCTGTATCACATGCCCTGAAACTCCTGCCCTGAAACTCATGCCTGAAACTCATGCCCTGAATCTCCTGCCCTGAAACTCATGCCCTGAATCTCATGCCCTGAAACACCTGCCCTGAATCTCCTGCCCTGAAAATCATGCCCTGAATCTCATGCCCTGAATCTCAAGCTCTGAAACTCGTGCACTGAATCTCATGCCCTCAAGTTCCTGCACTGAAACTCATGCCCTGAATCTCATGCCCTGAAACTCATGCCCTGAACCTCATGCCCTGAAACTCATGCCCTAAATCACATGCCCGTAAAACTCCTGCCCTGAATCATCTGCCAGAAACTGATGCCCTGAATTACATGCCCTGAAATACCTGCCCTGAATCTCATGCCCTGAAACTCATGCCCTGAATCTCATGCCCTGAAACTCCTGCCCTCAAACTCATGCACTGAAACTCATGCCCTGAATCTCATGCCTTGAAACTCCTGCCCTCAATCTAATGTACTGAAACTCATGCCCTGAATCTCATGCCCTGAAACTCATGCCCTGAATCTCATGCCCTGAAACTCCTGCACTGAAACACATGCCATGAATCTCATATCCTGAAACTCACGCGCCCTGAATTACATGCCCTGAAACTTCTGCCCTGAAACTCATGCCCTGAAACTCATGCCCTGAAACTCATGGCCTGAATCTCCTGTCCTGAAACTCATGCCCTGAATCTCATGCCCTCAAGTTCCTGCACTGAACTCATGCCCTGAAACTCATGTCCTGAATCTCAGTCCCTGAAACTCATGTCCTGAAACTTATGCCCTGAAACTCATGCCCTTAAACTCATGCCCTGAATCTCATGCCCTGAATCTCATGCCCTCAAGTTCCTGGACTGAAACTCATGCCCTGAATCTCATGACCTGAAACTCATGCCCTGAACCTCATGCCCTGAAACTCAAGCCCTGAATCTCATGCCCTGAAACACCTGCTCTGAATCTCCTGCCCTGAAAATCATGCCCTGAATCTCATGCCCTGAATCTCATGCTCTGAAACTCGTGCACTGAATCTCATGCCCTCAAGTTCCTGCACTGAAACTCATGCCCTGAATCTCATGCCCTGAAACTCATGCCCTGAACCTCATGCCCTGAAACTCATGCCCTAAATCACATACCCTGAAACTCCTGCCCTGAAACTCATGCACTGAAACTCATGCCCTGAATCACATGCCCTAAAACTCCTGCCCTGAATCATCTGCCCAGAAACTCATGCCCTGAATTACATGCCCTGAAATACCTGCCCTGAATCTCATGCCCTGAAACTCATGCCCTGAATCTCATGCCCTGAAACTCCTGCCCTCAAACTCATGCACTGAAACTCATGCCCTGAATCTCATGCCTTGAAACTCCTGCCCTCAAACTCCTGCACTGAAACTCTTGCCATGAATCTCATATCCTGAAACTCACGCCCTGAATTACATGCCCTGAAACTTCTGCCCTGAAACTCATGCCCTGAAACTCATGCCCTGAAACTCATGCCCTGAATCTCCTGTCCTGAAACTCATGCCTGAATCTCATGCCCTCAAGTTCCTGCACTGAAACTCATGCCCTGAAACTCATGTCCTGAGTCTCATTCCCTGAAACTCATGTCCTGAAACTTATGCCCTGAAACTCATGCCCTTAAACTCAAGCCCTGAATCTCATGCCCTGATGGTCCTGCACTGAAACACCTGCCCTGAATCTCCTGCCCTGAAAATCATGCCCTGAATTTCATGCCCTGAATCTCATGCTCTGAAACTCATGCACTGAATCTCATGCCCTCAAGTTCCTGGACTGAAACTCATGCCCTGAATCTCACTGACCTGAAACTCATGCCCTGAACCTCATGCCCTGAAACTCAAGCCTGAATCTCATGCCCTGAAACTCATGCCCTAAATCACATACCCAGATACTCCTGCCCTGAAACTCATGCACTGAAACTCATGCCCTGAATCACATGCCCTCAACTCCTGCCCTGAAACTCATGCCTGAAACTCATGCACTGAATCTCATGCCCTGAAACTCCTGCACTGAAACTCATGCCATGAATCTCATATCCTGAAACTCACGCCCTGAATCACATGCCTGAAACTCCTGCCCTGAAACTCATGCCCTGAAACTCATGTCCTGAAACTCATGCCCTGAATCTCCTGTCCTGAAACTCATGCCCTGAACCTCATGCCCTGAAACTCAAGCCCTGAATCTCATGCCCTGAAACACCTGCTCCTGAATCTCCTGCCCTGAAAATCATGCCCTGAATCTCATGCCCTGAATCTCATGCTCTGAAACTCGTGCACTGAATCTCATGCCCTCAAGTTCCTGCACTGAAACTCATGCCTGAATCTCATGCCCTGAAACTCATGCCCCTGAACCTCATGCCCTGAAACTCATGCCCTAAATCACATACCCTGAAACTCCTGCCCTGAAACTCATGCACTGAAACTCATGCCTGAATCACATGCCCTAAAACTCCTGCCCTGAATCATCTGCCCAGAAACTCATGCCCTGAATTACATGCCCTGAAATACCTGCCCTGAATCTCATGCCCTGAAACTCATGCCCTGAATCTCATGCCTGAAACTCCTGCCCTCAAACTCATGCACTGAAACTCATGCCCCTGAATCTCATGCCTTGAAACTCCTGCCCTCAAACTCCTGCACTGAAACTCTTGCCATGAATCTCATATCCTGAAACTCACGCCCTGAATTACATGCCCTGAAACTTCTGCCCTGAAACTCATGCCCTGAAACTCATGCCCTGAAACTCATGCCCTGAATCTCCTGTCCTGAAACTCATGCCCTGAATCTCATGCCCTCAGTTCCTGCACTGAAACTCATGCCCTGAAACTCATGTCCTGAGTCTCATTCCCTGAAACTCATGTCCCTGAAACTTATGCCCTGAAACTCATGCCCTTAAACTCAAGCACTGAATCTCAGTGCCCCTGAAAGTCCTGCACTGAAACACCTGCCCTGAATCTCCTGCCCTGAAAATCATGCCCTGAATTTCATGCCCTGAATCTCATGCTCTGAAACTCATGCACTGAATCTCATGCCCTCAAGTTCCTGGACTGAAACTCATGCCCTAAATCACATACCCAGATACTCCTGCCCTGAAACTCATGCACTGAAACTCATGCCCTGAATCACATGCCCTCAACTCCTGCCCTGAAACTCATGCCCTGAAACTCATGCACTGAATCTCATGCCCTGAAACTCCTGCACTGAAACTCATGCCATGAATCTCATATCCTGAAACTCAGC